>NW_009919256.1:0-2093 GCF_000696875.1 Nestor notabilis
GACAAAGCCCTCCGGATGATCTGGAGCTCAGCAGGGCCCCTGGCAGGTTCTGCCAAAGCCTGGCAAAGCCCTCCGGGTACTACGGCAAGCAGAAGGAGCAATAGCGGGCTCTGGGAAAGCCCAGTAAAGCCCACCGGGTGTTCCAGAAGACAGCAGGGACCTTGGAGATCTCTGGCAAAGCTCACCAAAGCCATTGGTCATCCTGGCATGCAGACTGGACCCTGCAAGGCTCCTGCAAAACCCACCGTGGAACGGCGCTGGGTATTTTGGAAGGCAGCAGAGGCCATGGTGATCTCAGGCAAAGCTGGCCAAATCACTCCGGGCATTCAAGAAGACAGCTGGGGGGTTGGAAGGTAACTGCAAAGTCCACAAAAGCCTGTCAGGAATTTTGGGAAGCAGCAGGGGTACTGGCGGGCTCTGGCAAAGCTCGTCAAAGCTCGTGACGTGAAAGCCCTCCGACTACTATGGAAAGCAGCAGGAGCCCTGCCAGGCACTGGCAAAGCTGCCAAAGCCAGCCAGGCATTCCAAAGACAGCAGTGGTGCTGGCATTCCCCGGTAAGCCTGGCAAAGCTCGCCGGACATTTCTGAAAGCTGCAGGGACCCTGTCAGGCAGCAAAGACCAAAAGGTACTCAGGAAGGCAGCGGGGCCCAGGAGGGCTCTGGCAAATCCAACAAAGTCTACCAGGAAGCCTGGAAGGCCTTCCCAGAGCTCGCCTGCTGGTGGCCCTGTAAAGAACAGGATGCTCCCCCACCCTGACCCCATATTGGAAAGAAATGTGAACCGAGATCAATCTTGACATTCCTGGGTCTTGTAATCACAGTGGGTGACAAAAGCGAATTGTGGCTCAGAGCCTTTCCTTTGCAGTTTGAACACATCCACTTTAAGGAAAGTCTGAGTTACACAAAGTGGGGACAGACGGTCAGTTGAAAGCCACAGGACGTGCATCCTGGAATTATGTTATAACCAGGCAGTCCAAACAGCTTCCAAAATACATGTTTTGTGGAAATGAGGGGGAAAGAGCCCCTCCAGCATCCAGTCCACTGCCCCTTGCCAGTCTTCATTCCCTCATATACCACAGAGAGGCACCACTGACCAAAAGCGCTTCATCTCTTCGCAGGATGAAGGCTCAATTGAGAAGGAGGAAATAATCAGGCAGGAAGTGAAAATTAAACCATTCCATGGAAAATGAAGGGGAAGGGTTTTTGCAGTCATCTGCCTAAGCTGGTGCCTTGTCAAAGGAGTATTATTGGGAAACCACGGTGGGGAATAGGGACTTTAGTGGGGGAATGCTATATTTTTCCTACTTGAGGCTCAGTAACTCCTGAGAAATAGTAACAGTCACCAAAGGGAGAAACCTCCTTCCCCAGCACTGCTCCTGCTCCGGGGGCTGCGGCACATGCCTGAGAGCGCACGGCACCACCCATTTGGCATGTGGGGGACCCGGGAGGAGAGAATGCATCTGCTCTGTGCTGGACACAGCCACTTCCAGATGATTCTGGCTGGTTCCACACAGCTGACTGTCCCATCACAGTGCACAGCTGAACCCATCACTGATGCTGGTGATGCCTCTGGGGAAATGTATTTAAGAAAGGGCAAAATGCCACGTGGCAGTGAGAAGAGGGAGTAGACGGAAGGAAGGAAGGAAGGAAGGAAGGAAGGAAGGAAGGAAAGAAAGAAAGGAAGGAAAGAAAGAAAGAAGTAAGGAAAGAAGGAAGGAAGGAAGGAAAGAAGTAAGGAAAGAAGGAAGGAAGGAAGGAAGCAAAGAAGTAAGGAAAGAAGGAAGGAAGGAAGGAAAGAAGTAAGGAAAGAAGGAAGGAAAGAAGGAGAGAAGGAAAGAAAGAAAGAAAGTAAGAAAGAAAGAAAGTAAGTGTGAGAGGTGGCCCTAGGAGCAGCATGGCCAGGGAGGAGGGGAAGAAGAGGTGGCCCAGGTGCTGGATCAGATGTTCACCAGAAGCCCCTGGAGTCATAGAGTCACGGAATGGTTTGTCTGGGAAGGCACATTAAAGCTCCTCCAGTTCCAACCTCCTGCCATGGGCAGGGACACCTTCCACTAGGGCACGTTGCTCCAAGCCCCTGTGTCCAGCCTGGCCAG
>NW_009919256.1:2190-2502 GCF_000696875.1 Nestor notabilis
CGAGCGCCTCTCAATCTCCCCTCTGGCAGGTTCAAGTCATTCCCCTTGTCCTGTCCCTACAGGCCCTTGTCCAAAGCCCCTCTACAGGTTTCTTGTTGACCCTTCCGGAGCAGATATCCATGCCTGGGACTAATGTTAATTGGCAATAAATGAGTTTTCCCAAAGCCCGGTCTGTGTTACCTGTGATGGCAATGGGTGAGTGATCTTCCTGCCTCTATCCCAACCCAGGAGCTGTTCCACTTTGCTTTCTCGCCCGTGCCGTGGGGATGGGGTGAGCGGGTGGCCTCTGCCTTGTGAGCTCACCGCGGCACA
>NW_009919257.1:0-13054 GCF_000696875.1 Nestor notabilis
ATATTTTAGTACAATGTCCAAAGAAAGATATAAAATAATGAAAATTGTACTGACAGACTTCCTCTATCTCCACCTCTTATTTGCTTTTATTTTCATCTTAAGCACCTTCATTATTGGAGGGTAATATACAGGTCCAGATATCTCATAAATCAGAGTCCTATGTAGCTTGATCACTTTTGGGGTAAAATTTAGCTAGACTGCCTAAAAATGCTTATTGGTCTCTGTGGATTTCTGTTGAATTTATTTAATACAAAGTGTAATACAAAAAGCCCTCTCTGCAGTTAATTAGCCTTCAGGTTATTGCAGGCCCCAAGGCATTGTATTTGAGTTGTCACTACTACTTGCAAAGATCAGCAGTATTAATTCTTGCGTTACAGAAAGTGATTGAATGTGTTTATCTAGCTAGTGTAAATTCATTTTTTCTAGGCTGTAATTTAATTTCTAATTTTATTGGCTGTTAAAGATGGTACTAAACATGAGGAACTTAGCTGAAATCAGATGTGTTATGCTGTGATAGTACCAGTTTAAATTACAGCAGAACTAAACCTGAAGGTTCCTCCAGAATTATGCTATTGTAGCTGGAGGCAAGATCTGTTTCTGTTACATGATAAACCTAAAACAAACAGGGCTCATTCAGTCTCCTTTGGGATAGAGTGGGCCTTAGCTTATTAATTATTCCTGTTTTCTAAGGAGAAAACATCAGGTTTACTTCACTTGATAATCCTGTTTTCTCAGAAAACATTTACACGTGTTTGAATACCCCATGAGCAGTGGCAGGAATTTTTTAGTGGTTAGAGAAGTGGCAGAAGGTTAAATCATCTGACTTAGCTGAGATGTTGACTGTTTACCCTTAGTGTACAGTAACATCTTAAAAAAACAAATGGAGCAAAGTGAGTGTATTCATTACTGGACAAACATGTCTGACGAGTTAAAGAATACGTGACTGTCTTCAGCTGAGACCAAAGTGCTTCATTTATAATGGAGATTACGGTAAGAAACAAATGAAGTTGTCTAAGGGAAAATGATGTCTCCTGAGCCTTTATTCTGGTTTGGCCACAAGTTAATAACACAACCAGCACTTAACAACAAAATGCAAGACTGTATTATCTTTTAGAAAATGCCAGTCATGTGCAATCCAAACAGGTCAATTACTAGCAAATCTCCAAAGATCTCCTGAAACCTCAGAAGAGTTAGAGATGCCAAGAAAATGTCTAGATGCACAGAGACACAGGAACAGAAATAGGGCACAAACCAATTTGCAGAAATGGAACTTAACCCTTAGAGGGAAGAACCCAGCCTGCTACATATTCATTTCCATTTCATTAAATATTTATGGAGAGACATGCATGTAATGTGATTTTAAATTATGGAAAAAGCACAAATGAAATCTGCACTGTTTTAGTCATGTTTAATCTATTTATTTTTTTTTTCAACCTTTCTGTGTCTTGCAGGTGTAATGGACATGTTGGGTTTTTTTCCTGCTGCTAAGGTGTTAGACATTTGAAAATTAACATGTTCTCTTGAATAATTCTAAATCAGCACACACAGAGAACAGAGTGTAGAGGCCAGTGATAGCCTGTTCTTCAGCTCAATACGCATGTCTACGACCTATTAATATTAATGAAACCTGCACACAAGCGTGTGGGGATAATTGACCCCATTAAATTCCATTTACTCATGAACTACTTTGTAAGGTTTGCCCCTTAGTTATTGTAGTTTTTATCAAGGATGAAAGCTGGAACAGTGTATGCGCCAACAGAAGTTTATATCAAAAGTAGCTTTGTGAAAGAAATAGAAAGGGGGGCAGAGGGAGGAGAAAAGAAAGTACTGCAAGGAAACAGGTTTCATCCAAACTTTCAACAGCTTAATGAAAATAACTTTATCTTCCTCATGTTCAGGTGGAACTTTCTGTGTTTATGCACATGAACAATGTATGAATCACTTTTATATATTTTATCAAATAAGTGATATATTCTACCTGGCCAAAAATGGCCCAGCTCTTTCAGCTGATTTTTTTCTTTAAAAGAATCAGCCAGTGATAGATATACAACTGGTTTTGCAAAGTTACAAGCAACCATAATCAAACCCAACCACCCACAAAAAAGGGAAGAATAGTTTTGTTAGAACTAACATTGGTATTGCTGTAGCTAGTAATACATATTACTCAAATAATTTTCCTGACACTAATTTTACCTACTTTCTTGGTAACAATCTTAAAAAAAAAAAGGAAAAAAAGAAAGAAAATCAATCTCTGGAACAAATCTGACCAACATTAAAAGCAAATCTTTTCTAAAAGGAGCACTCAGGCTATATGAGTTCTTGTACTCCTTATTCTTTGTATACAATACAGAAATCAATCAGTATTTTTACAGTCTTAGCATGCCTTCCAGGGCACCAGAAGAAGGGCCCAGAATCACACTTGCTGTCCCCAGACCTGCCCTGGGTCTGCACAAGAGCAGTGTCTCCATCAGCTTCAGACTGACACAATGGTAGTTACACCAGACCAGAATGAATAATGTCCAGACATGAGTTACTGGCACAATTAAAGCAAGACCACAGCTGACTGACATACCGAACAAAAGAGCTTTGGCAAAGCTTACAGTTGAAAAGCATATAGAGGAAATTCACTCTTGGCGTCAAATGCACCAGAGTAAAAGCAGGATGAACTGCTTATTAACAGGCTTAGACTCTGCAGACCAAATACCAAAGGATGAACAATGGCAATAACATTCTGCTACGTCTCTCTACAGCATGCATGCAATTCATCATTAAGTTATATTCCATAGGCAGCTCCAGCAGCACATTTTCACAGTCTAATTGATACATGAGAGATTTGGCTTGCAGCTTTCAAAAAAAGTCAGAAGTACAGAGAGTTCTGTTCCATCCAACGAGAAAACCAAAGCCCTGTAATAACAGTTATAACTGCAACAGATTTTTATGACTCTAACACAGCTAGTTCACTCAGTAAGGTCAACAGTATGCAGTTGTGCCTCAGGGGGGGCACATGTTACTGGGCTGCTGGCGTTTCCTCGTAAGGCACAACATGTGGGTCTCTCCACAGAGCCCTAGTAGGTTTGGGAGGTATGACAGTGTGCTGCAAAAGTCAGCTGGACCCCTCTCTGAGGGACATTTTTTTCCCCACGTTAACTAATTCGATTCTTTTTACAACTCCTACCTGTTCATTTGATTCAACAGTCAGGTTTACTAGTTCCTAGGTCTCAGGATCACCTCTAGAGCCTTCTCACAGATTTTCATCTTTTCCTTGCCTGCAGTTCTGATGTCAGTGCAAATAATTGATTACACAGAGCCATCACTGGCAATTTCATATCCGAGTTCATTCTGAAATTTTGAGTGAATACCCTCTGCTCTAACTATCACATTTGTTTGACACTTTAACCTGATGCAATCGTGGAGACACTTTCTGTCCTCCCTTAACTGATTACTGATACAAATAACACATTTAGGTTTCCTGCAATGATTTTTCTCTTCTAGAACTGCTCCTTTTTCACCTCTGTCATGTGTTGGCACCAGTTCCCTGGTAGCCTTCTAGAGTCTGAGGTAACTGAACACAGTTTTGTTAGGTTTGTATGTTTAGGAAGCCACTCTTCAAAATGTTGTTTGCCTCTTTATTGTGCTTTTAGTTAACTTCTCCAAGTCTGTTACCTATTTTTCTCCACTGGTCATGACTTACTTTCTAAAGGATGGCTTTTACTCCTGAAATCGTGTTTTCTGCCATTTTGACGTGGTAACTTATTTTGATATTCAAGGGGGCTATTTAATGGTACGTATTTACACTGAAACTTTATTGTATTGTCAAGCAGAATCCATGAGGACCGTCCTAGCTGCTCCTTTATTTACTTAACCTTGCCATTTTAAGGTAAATTGCTGCAAAGCTTGATACTTTTGACTTGTCTTTCTGTGAGGAGCTGAATTTGAGTATGGCAATGTGAGTACATAATTCTTTCCAGCAGCTTTGCTCTTCTGGATGTATTTGAACACTAAGCAGTACTGGTATCCAGGTATCTTAGTCTATGCCTTACCTCAGCTCTTACTCCTCAGGTAAGCTGTTGGACCGTCACTCCAGAATTAAATGGTACAGCTGCTCGTAGTAGTAAATGGACAACTGTGGCACACAACACTCTCCTATGTTGTTAAAGAACCTTCTTGAGTTAGACCATTGCCAGGTGAGGTGCTGTGCACATTTGCCAGGGAAGGCACGGTTACCAGTTGAAGAAGCTGCAGACAAAAATATTAGCTTGAGTTTCCAACTTTTCAAGTCCTGTGAGAAACAGAGTAATGTAGTCCTTGGGCGAAACGCAACGTGCTAGGAGAGGTCTTCTGAGCCGAGAGCCTTCGTATTACGCTTGACCTGCTAGGTGAGTAACACAGTGTAGCGTTATCTGATTTCTGCAGTGCTTACAGAAAAATGACTTAGTAATAAAAGCATTCACATTCACTTATATAACTTTAGACTTTGCAAGACTGTTATGTTTCTAATCATGAAAAACATGGCTTTATTCAGATGATAAAGTAGCCATAAATAAAGAGCTCACAGAAGCTGGCTGACAAACTTTTTATATGTTAGGTATGTATGGTGAGGTAGTTTGTGGTGACAGCACATTGCTCAGAAGAGCAGGTCATATGCTGCTTCCTATTATACCAGTGTCAACCCAGAGAATTTCCATTGTCTATATTTCAACCAGTTCAACTAAGATAAAGATCTCTACACAAGATTTCATAGCCTTTTGCCACTGTATAGTATTATTAAAAAGGAGAGGACTGTAGGGGTCAAATTACTTTCAATATTGTTTCTGCTAATAAATGCACTACAAATGGTTTAGTCTCATCCATTAATCATAACAAAATCATAAAAAAAAAGGCCTGAAATAGATTTCAGTAAGGCAGCAAGCTCTTCTCCTGCACTGTTATGAAATTCAGGCATGTGCCACGAGCTAGAGCCCTGAGAGGGTTCACTTACCTGGCAGACCAGAGCAGGTAAACTGAATTGGAAGCACACAGAGGCAGAGCACAGAAGTAGGGCAACATCCACAAACAAAGCCTGAGCGGCTTAACTTACACTAATGGAAAAAGGGATTAGAATAGTTAAAACCTGGTACATTGAACTGAGATAAAAATGTAATTCTAAGTATGTATTTCTGAGCTGCACAAGGACTGGTAGAGAGGAGAAATGATATCTATCTTAGAGCATTCTCCTCTTTCCCCCCATTTTTTAATAATAATGAGAAAAGTTATTTTCAGTCTAAATAATTTTATTTTTGTGTGTGTAAACTCAAGAACAATTGGACATCTGGTTCCAGTTTCAGCTGTGAGACGTATATATGTACATTCATGTACAAACGCCTTTTCACACAAGCATATATATACTTATGCCCCTGCCCCCATATTTCTGTGCCTCCAAATATCTGTGTTTCATTATGCGTCCTCACAGAAAATGATGGCAATTAAAACAGAAAAACTATTCCCTCACCCCCAAATCAAACCGATTATAGGCTGTTTCTGAGGGATAAGTATAAAACAGATATTACATTTCTAATTCTCAATTAATCAAATATTACACGTGGAAAGGCAAAGGACAGATTTTAGTCAAAGTTTTAGCAATGTTAAAAAAAACCCAGAAAAAGATCACTGTTACTCTGTTCCTAAGTACCACAGAAGAAACTGCCACTTTTTTACAACAGAACAGCATGGAATAATAGAACTTTGAATTTCAGGAGTCTGTTTCTATGTGAGCATTTTCATTTCAGAACCAAATCACATTAGCTCCACCATCCTAACTGGAGTGAGTCGTGAAGGTTCATTCTTATCTTATGGATGAAATTATTTAAGAAGAAACATTGTGACTTGCCAGATGCAAAAGAATATTGTCTGAAGAAGAAATGGGACCCAGCTCTGTGGTCGTCTAATTGTGCACATGAACCTCTAGGCTTTCCAGCAGTAGGATGCATACCAGAAAATGAATTTCCCACCTTGAACAGATAGATGTATGGTTAATTTATTTCCTCTGGGGTAAATTCTGCCTGTGCTTTCCGATGCACAATTTACACTGCCATCAGTAGCACTTCTCTGCTGCCTGGACTTTCAGAGCAATGAGGAACATTGAAACAAACCTGCAGGTTTACCTGCTCACTTTGTGAAATGAAGGTGTATCCAATCCCTTTCCCCTATTTCCAGCCTCCCTTGAGGGCTCTTCTGAATATTAGCACTATTTGCAAAAGACATTTATTCCTTCTCCTTCATTTCTTCATTTGAGCTGTGGCAAAGCTGGTGGAAATAATCATTTTATCCTTGGAGAAAATAAAGGATCTCCTGGGAAATGCAGAACTTTACTATTCCACTTTTTTTTTTTTTTTTTTTTAACACATTGACTATAGAGTTGTGCTAAAATGAAGATAAACCCTCTCTCTAAGCAGTCAGTGACACAGAGCTACATGTAGTCTGTGGCAAAGAACACATTTCATACTATTTCCCTTCTCTTCTCGGTACAGCATGGAATTTATCGCTACATGTGCTAGAGCCAAACAATACTTTTGACAGCTGTGGGGGAAGGGTGGTCAGCGTAGTGGTTGAACTCCTCACCCGTTCCCATGGGGGAGAGGGTGCCTTGCAACTACACAGATGGCTCCTGCAGAAGGTCAGCAGAAATGTTCATACATACCCTACTTATTTTTGCGTGGTGTTCATTGATTCAAACTGCTTCTGAGCCTCTATCCTGCCTTTTATCATGTTTTTAAATCTTTGCCAATTTCAAAGGCTAATTTCACACAAGAAAGTTTGGGAGCAGCAGTCTCGGTTCCCCTGGATAAACACTGGACTACGTGCTACTCGTGTTTGACTATGTCAGCTGTGCACTCTCTAAGCATGAAGTCCTGCCAGGCAAGACATCAATCTTTTGTCAATGAAAGGGGTACATTATCTGCTTCTCAGCTGTTTCTTTTCTAAACACCTACCTGAGGTTTAAGATAAATATTCAACATGGCTATTGAAAAGAAAAAAAGAAAAAACAGAACACTTTCTCTCATGCGTTGAACATTAATGGCAAATCACAGAGAGCAGGGATCAGTCCTCATGGCATGTCCCAGGTCAGTTTAGAAATGCAGTAGTGCAGTGAAAGGATTTCTAAAGAGGCAAAGAATTTAATAGTACTTTAGCTGTAATATACTTCATACCTTCTCAATCAGTTCCTTGCAGTGAAGCTGCCAGATGAACTCCTGAGGCAACTCAGTGCAACTCTGCTGGGTTAACAAAGCTGTGCCCTGCTTCCCAGGAGCGCAGTGAGTCCAAGTGTTGTGAAGAGGGTTATGTTGAACTGGAATCCTTATTCTCAGCCAATGTCTTGCTGTTCCCAAGTACCTTCATACTGAAAAGGGTGAAGAAATGAAACCGATGAGTAACCAAATACTAACAGCTTACAGGTTCATGGATTCAGCAGCTCTCCATGAATCCAGTCAATCTCTGCTCCATTTTCAACTCCTGTAGATGCTGATTTTGAATTCTGGTATTTCTGATACCCTTTCAGAGTGATCTCAGCCTCGTGTGGGTAAGGCTGATATGGTTCCCTGGTACTGTTAGCCTTGCACTATCCTACTCCCCAAAACATCCCCAGCACTCACCCCCAGCTTTCTTGTGAATTTTGGTTGTTTCTCACATACATAACTCCTCCTTAACCACCTGTGAATTCCTCACATTACCCTCTGTAAAGTTGTCAGCTTCTCACTCTGTGATCTGTCGGATCCAGCAATTTCCTGTGCCGTGTCCAGTAGTTTCTGATGTCTTGCTCTGTACACCCCAGGCCAGGGCACAGGCAGTGGTCCCATCGCCCGGCAGTCAGTGTCACGACCTCAGCCTGCTGCTGTGGGAGAGAAACACAGTCTGCTAGGACTAAACAACAGAAACCATGGTGTACAAAGTAAAAATAATGAAGTTTATTAATTGAACGTGATACCTTTTTCTCATGCTGCTTAGTTCCTGATCACTTATGGAATGAGTTATTAAGTGAGAGAAGAGGACATACCATCTGGTTTCATACAAATGTAAAGCCTTCAGTTAAATAAGAAAGGACAAAGGAATTGAAAGGGACAAAGGCATTTGTGACCAGCCTAAGGAACTGGAGGCCACTGTAGGAAGCTGCTTTAGAGGATGATGGGTTCAGGTCTGACAAAACAGAATCTGGAATTGAGAAAATTACAGTTTACAAGAAATGTCTTCGAATGAGGAGGAATGAAAAACTAAATAAACCCACAATGATCATAGGAGCTGTAGATAAGATTATATATATTAATTTTAGATAGGTCCTCAGAGGAAAATAAAAACATCTCGGTGTAAAAAGATCAGCTACAATAGCAAAGTGGATAGGCTTGCAAGTGCATAGCTCTTCTTACATGCAATTTTTGAAAACCAAGCTATGCATATGTGATTTGTGGCATTTTTGTTGTAGAAGGTTTTATCCCGTTTTTATGATTTTAGGATTAATAAACATTATCCAAGTCAAGCATAAAATGAGCAGCACCTCATTCAGCACATTCATTGGAATTTCCAGTGTATTTATCATTTTCTGCTGGGAACATGGTTTTAGCAATGATTAGAAAACAATATGGCAGGAAACTCTTGATGTTAAACATTTGAGTTATGTATCACAGATTGTCTCAAATTCTCTGACTTTTTAGATTTAAATCTTTTCGAAGTTTTCCTGAAGCTTTTGGCACATTTTCTGCAAAATATGTACAAGAAAGGCAGAAGATTCCTGGAAGACTCCAGCCTTCTGTTATTGTTTAAACACTGATGCTTAAGGTTTAAATTTACAGGGAACAAATCATTCTACATCAAAACTAAGGTGTTGCATGTTTATTTAGAGACCAAGCTCCAGTAGTAATGTGTATTTGTCATGGAAACTGATTTGAATTTAACTCTAAACCCTGTTTTGCAGCAGGAAAATGTGAGTTTCATTTTACTTGTCTCTGTTTTCAATTATAATTTGACAAAAGAAATAACCACATTACCTATTTGATTTGCCAGAACTTTATCCCAGCACCACCTGTTGAGCCCTCGGCACTCAAATCCTGACATATAGCAGAGAACAAAATTATGCAGTTGGCATACTAACCAGCAAGGATGCCAACAAAAGCATAATATAGCCTTTGTACTCAAAGTACAACCAAATATATATTAAGCTACCAACTGCAAAGGTTTAAGCAAGCCACATTTAATTATACATGAACATATCTTTCCAACAAATAACTCAGTAGAAAAACGGTATGGAAGTTAGAAAGGACCCTTTTTGTACAGCTTGCTTTGGTAAATATTGCAAGCTTAAAATAAATAAAGTTTCACAATACCATAGTAGATTTACATTAGAAATGGCAAGAAGATAGCCAGCTAGCTTATACAAATAGATGGGTTCAAGACTATCAGCTTCCCAGTTTAAACAAGATGCTCCATGTTAATTTCTTGCAGAGGAACTGACCTGGTGCAGTACTGGTCTCCCAGGAAGGTGGAAGAAGAGGCTCCCAGCAGTAGTTCAGGCCAAAACCTCTCTTCTGCAACCAGCTGAGACCAAAGTAGTAGCAGTCAACTATGTGTCTGAGATGTGTTTCTTGAAGCAGTGCTTTGCCACAGAAGTAATCGCAACAGCTTTCCTGGCTCTTCTGACCTGAAATCTGCATAGAAGAGGGGACAGAAGCTGAAGAGAGATAGGACAGGTCAGCAGGGATAAGGCAAAAACCTCCACTCCCCAGTTCTGCTGAGGTCAGGTGCAGTCTGCACAGGGCTGTGAACTCACAGGGTATTTGCACACTGAGAAGGGCTACCAGTGGTTCTAGCAATGATGCCAGAGTTTCCAGAGTTTGTCCAAAGATATGAGTTAAATCACTGCATGCTCTCTAAGGGACTGTTTTCAAATACTGGTGACAATGACAATTTACAGATTTTTATCACCTCCCCAGAAAACCTCAGAGAGAATTGAATCTGAAAAGCTGATTATTGCATGGCCGATTTAAAGACTGTTGGCCACAAAAATGACATTAGCTATAAAACAAGGATCATGTTCCAGTGTGAGGAGAAAACAAGGAATGAATCCTTATTCCTGCTTTCCCAGAAATCACCACAGCTGCCTTCAGGCACATTCAAGGATGAGGACATGGTAAAGCAGAAAGAGCTAACTGACCCATAAGGGAAGGAAAAGAAGTTTGGGAAGTATAAGGAGAGGTTAATTGCTACTGTTGCAAAAATTCTCCTGATGCATTTGTACAGGGCTGAGCACACAGGTTCTGACGCTGGCTACGGTTTTTGTCAGTACTTTCATATCAAGCATAAATGCAAGACCATTAAAACTTTGGATAAGGAAACAAAATGCTGTGGGTTAAACGAAATATCTAAAAAATCTTTTAGAGGTGATGAAGTACAGCTTTAAAATAGCTTGAGGGGAAAAAAAACCAGCTAGTTTTGTAAACAAGGAAACAAACCAGCTGTAAATCACAGAGCAACCAAAACATTTTACTTGCTGTGCTAGCTTTTGCACTCTGAGCTACTTAACATTATTACCACCGTAAGCTTGTACAAGAATAAATAGAGGAGGTACCTCTTGGCACCAGTTAGCTGCTACCAGATACACGATACCTGAACAGGAAATATATAATCCAGAAAACGAGAAAGGCCTCTGATAAAAAGTGGAACATTCCAAATTGTATCCAGAAAAAAAAAAGGAGAATGATTTTGCATGTGAATTGCTTTCTTACCAGTGCATTGCAGCCATCAGCATTCGGCAGAGGTTGCAGAATCTCTGTCTTCGGATGCTACACCTTGATTGGACACAGCCATGAGCAACCTGACATAATGAGACCTACTTTGAGAAAGGGCTTGGACTTAGAAGACATCCAGAAGTTCCTTCCAGCCTAAACTACCTATGATTCTAAAACCGACCTAAAGAAATGAGAAATCTTTTCCGTATAGTTGTTCTTAAATTTTACAGAAATGCAACACTTGTCTTTTTTGTTTAAAGTTTGGAATTAGGTATTTACTATTTATAATAGTTTATAAATTTTCTTCTTGTAATTAGCTATGTAAATGTAATTTTATTATTTCTTTACTTTTGTTTAAGGGATAAAGTAGAAGTAAAACCTGTAAATGGTCCAGTAAGTATACTGGGTGCCAATCACAGTGAGTGCAATTACTTGCTTAAAACTCTAAAATGGTGGCTTGAAACTTACCTCAACATCCTTATTTTTTCTGTGCTGAAAACGTAAAGTAACAATTATTGTTAATGAGAAAAACTTTCCTTCGAATTTGTAATAGAAACTGTAAAACACTTGCTAAGAGATAGACCACATCTAGGAAAGCCAAATCTAGTTGATCTCTCCTTTTCAATTGGAAATATCCTCTGTGGTAACCACATTTCATTCAGGAAAATAAGACTACAGGAAGTACACATATGGCAGATAGTTTGGCATCATCCACTTCTATATTTCTCAGATACCTAACAGCCACGAAAATGTGGTTTCTTTCAGATAGCTGATCCCATGTAATATTCACTCTAGATGAAGACTTTGGATGAAATATCTAGATAGTGTTTGAATAGGGCATTAAATAAGTCTGCTATAATAGAATCCATCATCTTCTCCTAATTTCTCCCTCGTTCAAAATAACTACAAATTCTTAAATTGCCATGTGGAGCTTTGAGTTTTAAAATCATAAACTAGTGAGAAAACTCACTCCAGGAACACACTTCATTGTTTACTGCCTTCCACAATATCTCCAAACATATGCAATAGTTTTACAAAGGCACTGGCACACTTCCTTGCCCATCTGACATGCAAGGAAGCTGCAGGTGGATTGATAAGAGGTCTGAGAGCTTTACAAGTGGCATTTTCACCCTGTGCTTTTGGGAATTTAATGAACACACCCTGAATATTTGAGGCTACTATTTCAGCTTGAAACTGAACTTTTTGCATGTAAAACAGACATGAAAATTATGAAGATTTACAGGTAGGTTACAGTGAGCTGTACAAGAGGCAGCACCTCTTTAGGCAATCATTCAAGTCTTCACTGAGTGACTCAGGTGCCTCAGATACTGCTCAGTTCTATTGCCATTCAGTAGGTAATTGCTATTAGTCCCTTGTATTATCATATAAAGTGGGACTCACTACTGAATTTAATTCCATTTAAATCTGGACCATTCGGGAAGAATTAATGATTCTGGAATTAAATGTCAATGGTTCTTACATTAGTTTTGTGTCTTGTGTCTTCAGCACTGCTCCAAGCAAGCTGTCCCAATATGCATTGCATTTCTCTAATTATTTGAGTATTCTGATAACACATTTGTATCCTTTAGCAGAAACCAGTGACCCTGGGGATCTTTTCACTTTAAGCTTGAGTTTACCTGTCGCAGAAGGTGACTGAGGTCAGCTGGCTTAAAGTGACTCATCTATAACCCACACTTCCTGAAGGGATAAATTAAATTCAGAGTGTCTCATAAATTCCCAGGGAGATCTTAGTATCATAAAAATAGACTTGACACCACTCCAAAATTTAGCCTCTGCCTTGACAAAGAGGAATCAAAATCAGCTTTGGTGCAGACCCTGCACAACAGGTACTTCTCAAAGTGCTACTGAACAGTCTGTGCCTCCCTTATCTCGTGGCAACTTGTCATTGATCCCGCTGCCAGCTTTCACGGATAGTGAGGTACCGCAGCTGACTAAAATGGGAGAGGAAAAGAACGTGTGTTTTCATACTTCCCCATTTAGTTCTCTGTATCTCCTCCTTTACATCATTATCCCTGAAGATACTTCTGTAGAACTGGGCTCAGAGTGGTTGATGCAGGGCACAGACGAGTTTCTATAGAAAAATCCTACCATATTGAATAGCATTCTATCAAAACAGCTCTAGGAGCTTAATGGATTTGTAGAATTAATCTTGGTATAATTTTTTGAACCGCCTATTAAAGATCTACATCAAGAACAATATTCACTATTGTGTTCTATGGGGTTTTTGCTGGAACTTGTCTTGTTCTGCTTCCTGCCCATCATAATCACATCATTCCTGC
>NW_009919257.1:13085-15211 GCF_000696875.1 Nestor notabilis
CACCGTTCTGGAAACTGGTTGAGATTTACCCAGTACTACTACTTCCCAACACAAAGTGATTTCCTGTCTCTAATGACTAAACTGTTGCGTTGAGAAGGAATTTATTTTCATTGTCACTCTCTGAGCTAGCAAGATGATTCATCAGTTTGTTTATGTGCTGAAGGCTGCCAGTGAGGAGCATGCTTTGGTAAGGGGCACTAAAATGGGTGATGATTTCATTTGGCAGCACCTAATACTGACTGTTTGCATTGGCACTTACCCATTTAGGCAGCTATGCAGACTAGGCAACTTAAGAAACAGGCATGAAATTATTACCATAAATTGTCTTCAAAGAATTGTCTTGATTCATGATTGTCTTAAAATATATAAACACATTTTACCACAATGATTTTCTCCATTTCCAGGGACACTCAATACACAAGGGACTTCTTCCCTTCATATGGCTGTAAAAACAAAACCACTAAGGCTCTTGCCAAACTTGTTCATAGTCTGCATGGATTCAGTCAGGCAAATGTAGTGGAAAATTATATCCAATGTTTTGGGTACTGGCCCATGCACTTCCTTACATCTCAACAGTGCCTTTTCCAGATTTTTATGCAGATTTCTAAATTAAGTTCATTTTTATTTGGATTATAATATTAAAAAAATAAACCATATGAAACAGAACATAGTTTTGGCTCTGGAAAATGTAGCTCTTCATGATGCTTTTTTTTTTTTTTTTCTCTTTAATTGGAAATAGTAACTAGTGACTTCTGCTCTGTTCTTGTTGGATGCTGCTGGTTTAGGGTTATCTATTGCCTGTAGGAACAATTGCCCCTCACATGCTATTGAAATAGATCATCTTGTGATGGAGCTAGAGATGACACAATGCTACACTGAAGGTATCTGGTACAGCGGCAAAGAACATGGGGCTTGTCTTGTCTTACTACCAACTTCATTCAGTTTCTGTGTGGTGGGCAGCTGAGTGGAATCAACAGGGTATTCTATGGGACTTTTTAATGGACTATGATATATGTTATTGACAATAATTCTATAGCAATGGGGTTCCCATTTCCCCTTAAGTTTTGGCAATATACAGGAGAAGAAGGAAAAATAATCTGTTTGAGAATCCTAAAGCATTATTTTGAAAGTGCACGTTATTTTGCATGTCTGTAAACTAATACAATTTCAGAGTTTTTGTGTCATTGGAAAAAAATCACAACAGAAATATTTTGCCAGAAGGCAAGTTTGCAGACAGCAAGCTAAGATATGTGCTTGGTTGTCTTTGGCACTCTTAGTATTTAAGTCTGGGGTTCCAGGCCTCTCGATATGTACAGGGCTCTTAATAGGAGTTATAAGCAGAGATCAATAGTTCTTCCTACAGCAGGTCATTGGGCACATAACTTACTGAAGTGGAAGACTCAGTGCGACTGACCTCTTTCCTACCTCAACATATAAATCTGAGGGTAGGGCAGGCATGTCGCTGGTCTCAGGCTGGAATCCTTCTGGAAATTCCTCCATTAAGTAAGGACCCTTGAGGAAAGAATCGACACATTTAACCCAGCTTAGTCCTGTGCGTGTATGTGAAGCACGAGCATGGCTTTGATAGTTGTTAATACATGGCTACATTCACCGACAATTTGAGCTTCACTGCTTGCTAGGTTACATGTTCAGTACACTTGCTGGTAAAATCTGGGAGGGAAAGTTAAGTAGGTGTTGTTAGTATGGTCTAAAATTGAAGAGAATTATCGTCTGATGGGAGAATTTTCCCTCCCAAAAGCCCCAGCTTCCTTTTAATTACTTTTTGAGGGCCAGGAGATCTGCTACTCAGTAGCAAAAAGAGAAAGTGATTATAGGGTTCTTCACCCACAGAATGAGGCTTCAGATCTCTCTGACCTCGGCTGTAACTGCAGGGGTTTGACCATTCCTGTGCTTCTAACGCTTCTGTGCAGGTACGGGAGTAATGTGCCTCAACCAGGTGGTATCATCTCAGTTTGGAAACCAACCACTGTAAACCCGGCTGCGCATCTGCTCTACAGCGAGGACACCCCCAGCACCTGTCTCACCTTTTGTATATGCAGCGATGGCTCTTTTTAATGCCACCGGCTGTTCTGAAATAACCCAGGAGCTGACCTGGGCTGCACCCG
>NW_009919258.1:0-423 GCF_000696875.1 Nestor notabilis
TGAATCCGGATCCGGTGCCACCTCCAAAACTACGAAACACAAGGAATCCCTGGAGGCCTGTGCACTGGTCAGCCTGCAGAGAGAGCCAAGTAAGGTTCCTCCAAGCACTGACTTCGCTTAAGAAGTCACAGACTTTTGCTTTGGTAGCCACAGAAGCCTCTCAGGGCACAGCAGAGCTTGCCCCATGCTCCCACCCCAGCAGAATGCTGTAGTCCAGGCCTGGGGGCATATACCTCCTCTGTGGTCACCTACCAGCTTCCGGATCCTGTCCAGCACCTGGTCAATGATCTCTTTTCCAATAGTGTAGTGTCCACGGGCATAGTTGTTGGCAGCATCCTCCTTGCCGGTGATCATCTGTTCAGGGTGGAAGAGCTGACGGTAGACTCCTCCCCGCATTTCCTCTAGGAAAGGTCGGGACAATGT
>NW_009919258.1:625-1970 GCF_000696875.1 Nestor notabilis
TTTGTGCGTGGGCATCTGCCCGTCAGGCTGGATGCCGTGCTCCAGGCAGTACAGCTCCCAGCACGTGTTGCCCATCTGGACACCAGCCTGGCCAACATGGACGGAGATGCACTCGCGCTGCAGAGGGGGAGGTAAGGTCAGATCATGGCTGGGACCACACATGTAATCACTGCAGGTGGTGCACAGCCCAGGACCCTGCAGCTTGTGCAAGCCACATTGCCGTGCAGCCTCAGTGCCTTGAGTCCATCCCAGCCTGCTGCCCTCTCACATACCTGGTGCTTTGCCTCCCATCACTGCACTGCCCACTTCAGGCACGCAGGGAGATGGAGATCTATCTGCTGAAGCCCAGGACACCAGACTAGCACATTCCCTGGACTGCTCCCACCCACAGCCCTGGGAAGCACCCAGTGGGCATCTTCTGCATTGCCTGAAGACGCAAAATGCTTAAGGGCTGGAGCCCTGCAGCAGCTGGCACAGCCCCTGTTGCTATCCAATATGAGGGCTGCAGGCTGACATGACAGAGCATCAGTTGAGCTCTGGGAACTGAGGAGGTGACAGCACTGAGGATGAGTGCCTGGCAAGGAGGGGGATTTTCAGCAGTGAATGGTTGCCATGTTCTGAGGCTCAGCTTCCCCAAATTAGCTCTGGAGGAGGAGGCAGCATTAACTGCAGTTCCTATCTGAACCGAAGGGCTGAGCTGGGAGGGCCTCCATGCTTTGGGCTTCAAGGGCAGCCTCAGGTCCTTCAGGGGAAGTCAGGCTGAGGTGGGCTCTGCAGTCTCGCTCCCTCCAGGTGAGGCACCCCAGCACCTGCAGCCCTTTCAACAAGAACCAAAATATCCAGTGCGTCAGCCCTGTTGTTGCCAATGACTTGGGTGCGTCATCGGGCACAATCAAGGCAGAGGAGCATCCAAACCAAACCGGATCCCCAGAGCCATGGGTGCTCTGCTGTGAGTCAGCTGGCAAGGCGCCACACCAGCCATTTTGTGCTCCAGAGCGTGGCAGCAACTGCTGTCCGAGGAAGTTGCACAAGTTGCAGCAAGTCCTGGCATCAAAGGTGCTTTTGGTGCTGCGTTTCAGAAGCAGCAGTGATGGTGAGCGATGACAAAAATAAGCCCTTGATATCCATGGTGAGAGGCAGAAGTCCATCCCCCCACCTTCGCCTGAGCTGAGATGCAAAGTGACACCCCACTTATCCCCCCCAGCAGGTGCATAAGGGTTTTGTAACACAAGGGCCAACACTAAGTCCTGAAGAAGCTCCAGAACCCCCAGCAGAAGTGTGCAAGCACCTCTGGGTGACCACAGGAAAGATGAGAAAGGACTCCTCCCTGGCCAAGGGAAGGAGT
>NW_009919259.1:0-279 GCF_000696875.1 Nestor notabilis
CCCCATAGCCAACAGCATCCCACAGCGCCCCCAGCAGCACCCATGGGAGTGCCTTCTCCTGTGCCACATAGTGCCCCATAGCATCCTATAGCACCCCTATAGTGCCCTATAGCACCCTATAGCGCCCTATAGCACCCTATAGCGCCCCTATGGGGTCCCCAGTGTCCCTCCATGGGGGCCACCACCAGCACATGGAGCCCATTAAGGGACAATGGGGACACCGGTGGGGACACTGGGCCCATGGGGGGGGTCTTGGGCCCTTTGTCCCCCCCCCCCCCC
>NW_009919260.1:0-3651 GCF_000696875.1 Nestor notabilis
AAGCCGCAGCTCTCCTCCCGGGCCAACGCCTTCTCCATCGCCGCCCTCATGTCGAGCGGCAGCTCCAAGGACAAGGAGTCCCCCGAGAGCACCATCAAGCCGCTGGGTGAGTGGGGACCGGGGTGGCCACTGGTGTCCGTGGGGCGCGGAGCTCCCCTCCCTACGTCCGTCTGCCCACCCCCCTTAAAGCCCCGCAGCCGGTTTCTCCCTTGCCCGCGGGTTTCCCCTTGCAGAAGCCAAAGCTCCGCCGCGAAACCCAGAGGAGCCTCTTCGTGTACTCACCGCCCTTCCCAGGCGAGGCTGTTTATAGCATAAACCGGCTCCCCTAGAGGAAAACGGGTTTATAGCATAAACCGGCTCGTATAGCGTAAACCGGCTCCGAAATTCCTCCAGCTTAAATCACGTCTGTCAGTTACCCAGCTTCGCCATTCGTAGAACTCTTAATAGTTATAGCAAACAAACCACGGTTTCGAAGCCATCTAAGAGAATCTCCGCTATCGTGCCCAGGCTTATAAGGGGTAGTAAAACTTGTACGTAGACCCGAAAATCCCCTCGTTCCACAGGCACTCGCAGTAGGCTCATACAGGCTGTTTTACTCTGCAGCGACCGGGAGGATTTTTCTAGTAATTCCTGACGATTTTCGGGTAAGCGATTTCGCTTTTACTCGCTCGCTTTGATTCAGATTCTCGAAGGCTTTCGAAACCCCTCATTATTAGCTTCTCCTCCTCCTCCCCCCAAATTCCTGCGGTCCATGCATCTATCCCGGAGTTCGCAGGAAAATACTACTACAAGAAAAAAAGTGTTAAGCTTCCAGGGCGCCAATGAAGAAGATAACACTCGATGTTATAGGAATTCGGAGAAGGCAGCGCTCTCGGCGCCTGGTCCACCTCATCAACGGACTCGACAGCTTCATATAGTCCAGGGGTTCATTGTGAACTTTACTTTTTAGCCTAGGCGATAACGTAGGCCGGGAATGTTGTAGTATTTCCCGTTTGATACATTAGCACGGTATTGTGTTAAACGTAGCTGCTCTTCTTCATTTATCTTCCTTTTTGTTGTGAAATCGCTCGTTCAACTAACTTTCCAATCATGTTTTTAACTCGTCCCCCCCCGCCATTGAATTGGGAATCGAAGGGAAACGACTGCCCGTAACTCGCCTCCTATTAACCGGAGATTTGGCCGAAATCCCTCGGCGGAGGGGCCGGGCAGCAGATCCGCGGCCGCATCCCGGTGACGGGCAGAGCCCCGCGCCCTTCTCTTCTTCCCCGCGGAGCCCTCAAAGCCTCTCAGAGCTTGGGGAAGGGAGGGAAGAAGCTCCGGAGGGAGCTAGAGCCGGCGGTAGCTTCCGCACCCGCGCAGCGAAAGCACCCCCCCGCCCGGGAGCCTGTTTCCCCAGAGGAGTGTGTCGAGCCTCAGGAATCCGGCTGGGAGGCAAGGGCAGAGCCGGCTTTCCGGGCGGGTGAGTTAGAGTTAGGAGCTCGTTTCCCCGCGGAGGAAGCGCGGCCGCGCTAAGGTTCCTTCCGAGTTACGCTCTCTGCCAGCGGCGCAACTGAGGAGCAGCCGCCGGCGAGACCCTCGGAGCCGAGCGCTCCAGTTTGAATGAGAATTAGTGACTTTTCCATGGAAACACTCGACTGGCAACGGGGGCATCCCGTCCTGCCCCTCCGCGCCCGCGGAGCCGGCAGCAGACGGGCGGGATGTGGCGGTGGCTGAGCGACTACCCTGGCTCTTCCCAGAGATCCTATCCGAAAATCACCTCTTCTACCCTCAAATGATGAGCAGGCGCCTTACAGCGCGGCTGTGCGGGGTCAGAGGGGCAACTGAACCAGAAACGCCTTTTGATTTAATTGTATTTTTACATAGTTTCTCTCAGCTCTCCCCCCTATCCTGGCTGAATCGTGTCTCTCTTCTTCTCTTCCCCCCCCGCCCTGAAACCCTGCAGAACAATTCGTTGAGAAATCCTCTTGCGCCCAGCCTTTGAGTGACTTATCCAGCCTGGACCCTCACGGGGATTTTAGCACCAGCCCTTCATCCCTGTGCACCGAGCCCCTCATCCCCACCACCCCCATCATCCCCAGCGAGGAGATGGCCAAAATCTCCTGCAGCCTGGAGACCAAAGAGCTCTGGGACAAGTTTCATGAACTGGGTACCGAGATGATCATCACCAAGTCCGGGAGGTAAGGCTGGGCAGCCCCGACATCCCTGCGGGCAGTCTCCGTACAGCGCCTTTGGGCAGAAGGAAACGACGGGGAAACTAACCAAACCCGCATAGTTCTTATTTTGGAAGGGCAGCACGCATGGGCTAAGGGTTGGTACAGACACGGGGAAACGCGGGGTGGTGGGGAATGAACTCGATCAGGGCTTGGTTTGCTTTGGTTTTCTTTTCTCTCGGTTGTATGAGAATCTCGGGCTTCCTTGTCCGTTTCTTCTGCAAAGGTTTTAGGGTTTGGATGAGTCCAACGCAGTCCGGAGGAGCCGAGTGGCTTGTCGGGTTTTGTAACCCGCAGAGTTACTCGATATTAATGCAGTTCCCCGACGGTTGTTTTGTTTCGTTTTGTTTTACCAGCATGTGTGTTAAATATTTAAAAAGCACAGATAAAATCTGCAATTTGAAGTTGGAAATTTTAAACTGCTTTAAAAGTAATCTGACTTTTTCGCGTCTGCGGCACAACCTCGCAGTTTAAAATCGCGTTTTGCCGAAGTGGAAGTAAAGGAAGTTTTTAGGGGTTGACAATTCCTCTCGGAAACAATCGTAAACACGCATCTCAAATACGGGAGACGCTGAACGGTAATTTCTGCGCTATTTCCCTAATAGTAGTGTGGATCCCATTAAAAAATCACCTTTCTAAGGACTTCTGTACCTTCGGTACAAGTATTTTCTGAAATCGTTATGGACTTTTAAGTAACAAGCAAAAAGTACATTTTTTTCCCACTTTAATTTTTGCTATTTTTTTGCTTCCAAAAAATCGTTCTGATTTCAAGCTGTTTCCCCTCCACTCCCAGTCCGTACTAGAGACACACAGGATTTGATTGTGCTTCAGCGTAGTAGAAATTAATATATACTTAAATTTTTCCCCCCATGTGGTTTAAATACAACCCTTTTTTTCAGAAGCTCTTTTATTTCTCTTCTCCATCACCTATTTATTTTCTGATTTACCTTTATTTCAGGAGAATGTTCCCTACGATCAGGGTTTCCTTCTCGGGAGTGGATCCTGAAGCCAAGTACATTGTGTTAATGGATATAGTTCCTGTGGACAATAAAAGATATAGATATGCCTACCACAGGTCTTCGTGGCTGGTGGCTGGAAAAGCTGACCCTCCGCTCCCTGCAAGGTTTGTAGATTTTATTGCTGGTATTCCTTTTATTTTCCTTAGTTTTCCTTTATTATTGTTGTTATTTCACCAAGAAATACCCGGTGTTAATCTTTTCACACTGTTTGCAAACAGCGCTCTGAGATTTTGAATCTGTGCTCAACAACATTGATTGCAAAATCCTCATCAATTTCTGTGGTGCAGAATCGGGCCTCAAATCTCTGCTGGAGGATTAGTTTATACTGAATGTTCCAGTGCATGCAGGATTTGGCTAAAGGCTCTTTTTATTTTGTGAGTGCATATATATATGTGTGTGTACATATATATGTGTGTGTGTAT
>NW_009919261.1:0-46536 GCF_000696875.1 Nestor notabilis
AGGGCTACATCAGCGTCCTGGAGCATAAGGTGAGCCTCGGTCGTGGGGCTGCCCTTTATTCCCTGTCCTTCCAAGGGGGAAATTGCCTTGTGCCTGCAGAGCTCTCTTTTCTGCCCTCCGGATAGCCGCCCAGGGATCGCGGTGCCCTGGCTGCCTTGCTGTCAGGGCTGGCTTCGGCACGTACCTTTGCTCCTGGCCCTGTGTGCATGGATTAACGGGGTCAGGACCCGGGGTCCAGCCTGCTGTTAGGCCTGGTTGGAGTGTTGGTCATCTCCTTCCTTGCCCTGTAGATGGAGGGTGAAGTGTTTTGTTTCTGGTGATGGATGCTAGAGGTACGCTACAAATGGATGTTTATGATGATATTAGGAAGGGTTAAGTCAGAAGTTTAGTTGCTGGAAGGAAGTCAGTAGGTAGGTGTTTATTCTTAGCTCATTTTGTCTTGGGAAACTGAAGAGAGCTGTATCTCCTGCACAAACGACCTTTTCATCCTCCGCCTGGGAAGCAGAAGTTGTCAACCATAGTATCCGTTCTAGAAATTTGGGGCATCTCTTTAATGGTGAACAGAATGGTGTCCCTCCCCTTGACACAGGAATTAGGAGGCTGGATTGTCAGACGCTAATACCCGTTTACCAGAGATAGGCAGCCTAAGCTTTGATATCTCGCAGGACAGACATAATGAGATAAAGTGAGCAAGGTGGCACATCCATACTGAAGAGATACTTGAGTTTCAGTAATTTTCTCAGAAGGCAGATTCTTGCACTGTGTTCAGTTTGCTGCGCTTACCTGGAAACTCCAAGGACCCCATCTGCCAAAACCCCAGATAACACACTTACTGCAGTAAAAATCTACTGTACAAAATAAGCGCAGTAAGTGAGGATTCTCAACTTTCTTATGTTTTCACTTCCAGACTGACATCTTTCTGAAAAATATGTTTGTCAGACAAGTTACTGGGCTCAGTTTAGAGGCACTATGTGAAGATTAGTGACTTTGATATAAAGAGATTTTTATTGTTTCTTCTGGCTTCACTTTCTATGCAAGAGTTATCTGTAGGGCTCTTAACACAGAAAAATAGCTCATGATAGTCCCTTGTAGGCTTTATTTGTTTTCTTACATGGTTCTTCTGGAAATCCTCAAATGTAATGTCTGTGTAGAAAAAGCAAGTTTGGCCATGGGGCCAAAGTGTTCTCTTGTCATTCTTTTGTTCTTCTTGAACATGACTGTAGCAATGAGGTGTAGATATATATGCACATGGGGCTTTTTTGTAAGCAGTAATAATTGAAAAGGCATCTATGGGGTTTTTTTAGGGTGGATATGTGAATAGCCCCTCTGATACTGATAATCCTTTACATTGGTTTCTCCTGACTTCCAAACACCCCTCATTAATAGAACATATTTTAAATCATTACTCTGTGTTTATTGTTTTCCAGTGTAATTTTAATGTTTCCCTGCGTTTTGGAGAAAGATGATACTCTGGCTTTGTAATATATTATAATATGGCCCAAACCCCACAGATACTCCATTTCTGAATTTCATTTAATGTAGCTCATGCCTCACAGTAATAATCTGCTGAAGGTTTAATAACTTTTTCACATAACTTCTGTGGGTCAGAAAGAAGATTGTGCAGTCCGTGCTGTGTTGCCAGCTTGCTTTGTCTTATTTTAATGCACATGAGGTCATGCAGAGAGCTGTGTCACTGTGGTATACAGAGCAGTGAGGACACTGTATTACCATAAGGAGATGGAGAGAAGAGCTTTGATTCTTAATAGTGTATTTGTTTTGGTAATTTAACAGACCTGTATATTTAACATGGATTTACAATCCCAGAGTACATAGGTTTCCTGCAGAAATAAAATTGGAGAATGCAAAATGATCACAGACATTAAGGGCTTGGAAAAGAGGGATTCAGGATTGGTGACGATGAGAATAGGGAGAGAGATTGCAAGAACTGAGAAATGGTGAAATATTTTCAGAGAATGTTTTTTTTTGGGTGGGACAATGGAGAATACAGAGAAGACAGTTTGAATAGCAAGCAGCATTTAAGTCCATCCCAAAGTGGGAGAAAATGAAGGAAATAGAGAGGCTTTAAGGACTATTAGGAGAGTGGCAAGAAGAGAGCAAGATAAAATTCTGTAACTGTGAGAAAGATGTGATATTTGAAGGAATAGGGTGGCCTGAAGGGAGGTGAAGAGTACCTGTTGTTTGAGGACAACAGGCTGGGAAAGGTGTAAGGGAGGAATGACTTCAGCAGTGGTACATGTTTTTCTGATGGCACAGAGGTGGCAGTGTGAAATGAAAACGGATGGTAGATTTTCACAATACAGCTTCCTTAATTTCCCACATAGGATCTTGGGATTATCTGTCAGGTTGAATGACCTGAAGCTGAATGACCGTTATACTGAATTCATCCTTGGAATGTGTTCATGCATGAATGACAGTTATGGTAGATTAATGCCTAGATCATCCAGATCTAGGAGCTGAAACAGGTTCTTGACTTCAGGAAGACTTTGTTTCTGGATCCCATAGTTTGCTTTAATGGGAAGATGTATCATGTTTGTGGTGGTGTACCCATTCTGATGTATTTAGTATGAGTAAGCATGCACATATGTGTAAAAGCTATTTGATAAGTACTGATGTTATTATAAATCCATAATTACAATATGAGTATTGACACATACAGGAATTATCATAAGGTAGTATAAACATTTCTCTTCAGGGATAGAATTTGACAATTGTCCACATTGTGAGATACCATATATTACAAATGTCTGTCACTGCTAACAGTACAGCTCATTTAGTAGTGCTGGGTGATCATGTATGGAGACTGTTTGCCAGAAAAGCAAGGCACTTAGTAAAATACCAATGATTTTGAAATAGAGCTTGCAGTATTGTAATTACCAATAATTTTCCTCCTTTTATTTTATATTCAGTAAGAATTGTAGTTTCTCATTGCTCCTGTCAAGATAAGCAGCCAGTCTCTGAAAATACAGCCAAAATACATAATATTCTTTTTACTGTGTTGAATAGTCTTTTTGCTGTAGTCTCTTGTCACTTGGTCAGATTTGTGCTGTTTTGTTTCTTAGTGCTTTGCATTTGTGATTTCTGCAAGCCCATTTTTCCTGAACCAAGCAGCAGAGATCAGAACCCATGTTCTCAGCTTTAGCAGTCTTGTGCAGTTTAGCAGTGCAAACTTTGTTCTTGTTGAACTGAACTCTTAAACCAAGAAAATTCAGAAATGCAGTCGATTCAGATTGGATCTTGGCATTTCGCCTCTGCATGTCCCAGGGCAACAGCAGTCATTGCTGATGGATGTTTGAAATGAATGAATAACATCTCTTTTTGTTCCCAATAACCAGATGTTTATATCCTAAAAACTCCCACATCTGGAAGAGAAAACATGGTTTGCTGATGGTTACTATTGAAAGGTCAAGGATTGAAGTGGAGAAGTAGCAGCTCCTACTTCGAGGAGCTGTTGCTTCCCACAGAGGCATATTGGCAGAGTGTAGCACTGCTTAGCTATTGCAGCTGTTCTGCAATTAGAACGGATAGGAGTCCCAGGCTGTTGAACTAATGTCTTTCATGAGTTCTTTGAGTGTAATCCTGAAATTGAAGAGGTTTTGTCACTGGCATCGAGGGAGGCAGAATTATGCTCTTCTGTGCAGAGGCATGGGGATAAGACTTTCTGTTGATTTATCATAGTGCTAGCAAGAAATTACAATGCTAATATTTTTAAAGCAATTACTGCATACAAATAAGAAAGTGTTAATGAAAGTAGGAAACCTAACACTATTCCAGAACTTGCAAGAAATAAATATTTAACCATTATATTACTATTCTGAAATGAATGCGAGAACATGTCTCTGGATAGTTAAAGAGCTTTCTACCCAGTATTGACTCAACAGTTGGTACTGCGAATAAAATATGAATTTGTCACATATGTAATTGAATAATATTTCAAGCCATCAAGGATTTTGTTTCTTAGAAAAGAAAAAAACCCATATCAAAATCAGTCTTGTGGACAAAATCTATGACTTATTAGAACCACGCTTAAATTCCTTGAGAGTGTTGAGATCAATGTGATAATTTAAGTGATCACAATGATTTCTTTATGCTAATGTAAATTATCATATGCAGAGAAATCTTTGTGATCCCTTTAAATTAATGTAGGTCAGAGAACAGTGTAGATAATGAAGTGTTTGAGGAAGACTCATTCTGCAAATAGTGCTATAGCTCCTTAATCTGTGAGACACAGTAAATTGTTCTGGGATGAAACTTTTTTCCAGGGTAGTAAACTTTGTGCATTTAAAATAGCAGGGTGAGTCTTGCAGCATTTGATGTTCTTTTTAATAAGTAGGAAGAGTTCAGAATTGGAATTTTTTACCTAAATAGTTAAAGCATTTACTGGTTTGGGCTGGGGCGGGAGGAGGGTGTCACTAAACCAACCTTCATAATGAACATATGTGGAGACGGGAAGGAATTAAATTGCTTTGAGGGCTGTAGTGTCTTTCAAATGAATTTATCATAGAATCATAAGGGATCTCAACAAAAAACGGCTTGTCTTGCCTGAGGTGGGATTGAGCCCATTGAGTTGTAAACCATGTACCATGATTTCATTACCTGTTTCTACTTGCCTCTGAAATTGTTACCTGTTATATTATGCAATTAAGTATTTGATGGAGCTTTTATTATGTGAGAGATCCGCCAGGGGGAGACTTTATTCTAGAATAACCTTGCTGGGGACACCTCTGTCTGCCCAAGATTCAGATACAGGGCGAGCCCAGGAGGCCCCTGACTCACCCTTTGGTTGGCTTCCTGGCTTTTTTAAAGTCTATTTTATAATTGTTTTGAGGTATTGTAGTTACCTTTCATGCTGATAAGCTGCAAGTTTATTAAACCCCTTCATAATGTTGACAGCTTAAAAAAAAGTTTAAGACCATGAGAGTCAGAGAATGTAACTGAATATCCGCATGCGTAGGGCAGGGACAGTTGTTTTACCAAGTTTACCCAACATTTGAATAATGGCTATCTTGTGCTTTTTATTTTCTTACTTTTGAGCTACTGCAGTAGTGTGTTTTTTCAACCTAACATACCATAATACTGGATTCATTCATTTTGATGACTGTTGTCCAGAATCTTTAGCAGCTTCTATGTGCTAGATGATACTACCTAGTGCGCAATACAGAGCACACAACAGTGACAGGAAATGATGGTACATTTTACTGCTTTCCAGGTTGCTTGGCACCTCTGCGAAGAACCAGTAGTCCTAGCCTGGCACTGTTGCTACTTAGAATATCTTGAATTATTTTCAAATGTTTACAGATAGGTATCAGTCAGCTGTGCAGTTTATGCATTTATTTTATGAAAAAGGCCATATTCTGTAGTTAGACAAATTTTTTTATTTTTCTTTTAGTTGAATTCTGACTTCAGTGTCTGCTTGAGAGAGAACACAAATGTGCTATGAGGGTGATAAACCCAAGTAATATTTCACAGTTATCATTATTCTAAAACAAGTGCCGTTAAAGATGAAATCCAACTAGTGGAGATAGTGACTCCAGGCAGGGGTCAGGGCCTGTTGTTTAAAATAATTGTCCAAAAGAAGTACAGGTACAATTAAATATCCAGATGCCCCTGAAAACGTAAAGATGTATGGTATGTGTATAATGTATGGTGTTATTATTTTCATTCGTTATTCATCACATTACCCAACCACAAACTAGCTGTGTTCTGATCGTTTCCTGGTTATCAAGAAGATAAAGGAGAGTAAATCATCATTGTTACACTGAAAACAGAGGAAGTATTGGAGTTTATACCAGTTGAAGATCTTGCCCCATGTAATTTGTGACATCCTGTGACATAGCTTTATTCTTTCACAGAAATTGAAACAAACATTATTTCAGACACTGTATCACAAAATCTTGATGATTGATTTCAGTCCAAATATAAATATGAGATAGATGGTCAGGTCAAGACAGTTAATGCAGAATCGTGTTTTAATTTTATCACATTTTCAAACAGTCACATCTCAGAGCAGTCTCTGGTAACAGAAATTGGTCATAGTGTTACCTTGTTTTTACAACTAAGACAAAGTTCTTTTTTTTCTTTTAACTTCATAGAAGAAAAATTGCAGAAGCATGAAGATGCTTTTATTTATTTTGTGCTTCGGTTTTTTGATTGATTCTGGATTATAGCCTCAACCCTGAATCATGAAAAGTGATAAATGAATAAATACCCTCTTTCCTGGTTTGTGAATGTCTTATGCATCATAGTTTAATAAGTGGGCGCTGTCCGTTTCCCTTGTCTGCTTCTCTGTCTTCTTTAGTGAACATGCAGAATTCTTCATTTGATATATATGCAAATACTTCCAGGCAGGGAATTGATGCCACTTTCCTAGTGAGATTTGCCTGTCTCTCATGCAAAACCCTTGAATTGTTTTTGTTTTCATTTTCATCATTAGTTTCAATGACCACATTTATATACCTAGGACGTGCTGAAGTATATTATATTTGATAACCATTTAAAGTTACTGTATTGTGCACTTTTTTCAGTCTTTCACTGTGAGCATTTTAGGCTATTTTCATCTTCCTGTGAAGACAAAGTGTTCTTTTGAAGGGTTTTAATCCTTAGTGGAAGCAAGTCTGAACTAAATGAGATTTTCAATGACAGGAAATGTAATTTTTGTTCACAGCTGATGGATATCTCTCAATAGAGTTCCTTAAGTTCTCTCTTTCTGCTTGTCCTGGGGCGTAAGTGGATATTGAGCGTCATCCTTAACTGTGTGGTATCTTCAGAACAGTAGACTGCAGGTAGTTTCCTTTTCCCTTCCTTGCTAGTTTAACCTGTATTGCTCAGTAATGTTCTGTATGCATATTCTTGATGCTGAGGTGGCATCGATAGGAAGAACTGGATGTGTTAATTGAACTTCTGATTAGGGCAGTTATGATCAAATCAGTCTTTTGGTGAGGATATAAGATGTGATAGCACAAAAGCTATTTTGAAGGTGAGGTGAAGCATCATGATGTTTCATCTCACTCTGTTTCACCTCATCTCTTAGCAGTCTCCATTAGTCATCACTCTTTTGCTCTAACAGTTAGAGCTTAAAGGGTTAAGACCAGCTTAGTTACTGAAGTTTGCTGTCGGCTGGAAAAGCAGGTATTTTCCAGTTCAGAAACTATTAGTTGTTCTCCATTGTCATTCTGAAAATACCCAAATACAGTTAAGAACAAGAGTCACATGGGAAAGTGAGGGGACAGGCCAAAGCTGAAACCTTCTGCCTTCAGAGAGTCTTTGCAACAGAAGTGCAAAACACAAATGGAGAAGTGAAGCTCTGGGGTGCCCCTTGATGGTATTACATGAAAGATACAACAGGTGCTAAGGAGCATGTACACATTCCTATAAAGAATATACCACATCTGAACAGAGGTTAGGCACATCCGGTAATACTGTTAGTGCCTGGAATGTATTCAGAGAGATACATAGTGTAAGAGCAGCACAATGTGTATATTAAGTGCCATAATGAATACTAGATTCTTGTGCAACTCAAGCTTGTAAGAATACTTTAGAATAAGATTGGGTTCTTTAAAATACTAGAGTATTTTTTTCACAGTGACAGTGAACTCTTGCAGAATGTTCATTGTCCAGTAAAAGGGAGCAGTAATGGGTTTATGTGGCTGCCTAGATCAGGTTTTCTTAATTCAGATTTAATAATCTGGACTGTTGTAAGTAACATAGAACAAGAATATATTTGTATATGTACTTCATCATCAGATACAACTTGTTAAGAATTCATTGCAGCTGTAGAAAAAAATTCCATTACAGAATGGATGGCTTAGTAAGAAATAACATGGAAAAGAATAGAATGTTTCTCAGTAAACAGTCAATATGTTTGGAAAATGCATTTTTGGTTTGTAAATGTTACATTTTGATTTTAGTATGTTATTTGCATCCTCAGGTATTGGCATGATGTTAATATTGCAGAAACAAAATATTCTGTAAATTTTGTACTATTGGACAATATTAAATTAGAATGTATCTCGCCCTCAGCGAGGTCATAAAAGTAGATGTAATAACACTCAGAAGAGCATCAGTCTAAGAGTTATCTCTAAGGAAAAGGAAAATTCAATGGTGCAAGTTTGTGTAAATGTGTATCTGTATTGAGCTTTGTGCACAGGAAGGTTAAAGGACTATTGTTCTAAGAAATGGCTTGCTGAGAAATAGGCTTCTGGAGACTGCATTCATCACCAAGTATGTGCTACTTACCAGGTTGCCTGTGTGAGATTTAAACCTTTTCTCTCAGATTGAGAAACCAAGCTGAGTTTTGTAGATAGTGACGTGGGTTACATTCAGGCCCATTTCCTTTTAAGCTTTCTTACCTGCATTGCATTCTCTGGATAGACATTTTTATTCTATTTCAATCAAATTCACCCTTGTGACTTGTATGAAACATAAGCATCTCAGGAAACAGATAATCAAGGCAACTGACAGGAAAGTATGGGCTAAAAAAGTGAGAAGCAAAGATCCCAAACCTAGTGAAGGTTGGGTCAGTAAGTCTATGTAGTGTAGTTTGAGACAGGCTTGTTAGTTTGAGTTGCACAATATTAAGAGCACGATAGTTGCACTGTATCAGAGCAAGTAAATCCTGACCTTTTCAGGTAAGTTTCTTTGGGGCTGGGTGGCTTGGCATTGTGCTTTCTATGGCATTCAGGAGCAGGATAGGCCGAAGCTACATGGGGTGCTGAGGGAATGGTAGTACAGACATGCCCAAAACATTTCTGGACAATTCTCAAGTGCAGTGCCAGGGACTGAAAACTGCATTTGACATACTAGCTGTTCTTTAAGTTCAGCCAGCCAAACTATATACACCTGTTGTGGTTTAAGCTGAACCCAGGACAACACCTTGTATTTGCAGAGATTGAACATTTGGCCACAGCAAAGATATGTTAAGAAAACATTGCGGTTTCCAAGGCTTGTCCATAGTCTTCATGAGAAAGCTTTTGGCCACATGCCTGGAAGCAGTGTTCTCCCAACCTTATCCTCAGTCTTTATGCAGAGCGCAGAGGCTCTCAGCAAGTGTGTGCTGTTGTACCGCCTGTGCTGTCCCTTCTCTGCCTTCTCTCTAGCATTCAGTTTGGCATCTTTGGGTCAGTCCTTCAGATCCTTGGCTAAATTTCATCCCTGGAGATTAGAATAATGACAAATGTGCTCCTAAATTTTGTTGCTGGCCATTTTATTCTTAATGCTAGTGTAAAAGGGTTAGTTTTATACATCTCGGCATATTGGTTCACTCTAAAATAGGAACATAAAACCTCACAATACAGGCAGTGGTCTGACTGCAGCTGCCAGAGTGATGCAGAGTTAAGACTGCCTGTCTTTCCTCAGCTCATCTACCTGTGCCTAGATAATTGTAGGTGAGCTCTTCTTTTTCAAAAACAAAACATAGCAAAACACTTTTTTTATTTAGATAATTTCTTCCTTAACACTTATATTCCATAAAATGCTCATTATTGATGTTACTGATGACTCTGCAAAATACATTTTAAAAATTAAAAACCTGTGGCAAAGTCACAGCTGTTTCCATTTGTTCATCTACTTATGTATTCTCTTTGTAATGCTGCTCTGGATTTCTTCCTGTTTTTAATAGTGATTCATGAGCCTTACAAAGACTGAGACAGTTTGTTATAATATTGCTCACATTAGCCATGAGAACTACCTCGGACATGAATGGGACTATACATAATAACCAGCACTTCAGTGAGGGTTTCCCCCTCTTGACGAGTGCCAGCTGACATGATGTCTAAGCATATGGCTGTGTGGGATTTTGCCAGCAGATGAGAGCATGCTCTGCCCTCCCTTTGAGCTGGTTGGAGATGCACCGGCTTTGCTCTGGCAGCTGAGTAGCTGCAGTTAGCATGTTGCTAAGCCAGAACTAATAAGCTTGACTGAGAGGCAGGGTTTATTATCTTGGCTCAGCAGTGTATTTGGTGCAGTCATGTAGCTTACACCATAGAGCTTCTCTGCACCCTGCTATCTCGATGCACAGGCAGAGCTTGCTTGTGGTTCATTGTATGGAACATGGTCAGTATTTGCTTGCATCTCCCTGTGAAAACCTGCTAGTCCATATCTGAATGGTTTCCTAATCCTTCTCCAGAGGAGTGTTTTCAGTCCTCTGCCACACCACCAAGAATTTCCTATGTAATACGATTGAGAACTATAACTACAGCTTACTGATTTATTGTAGAATTGCACGCTTCTCAGTGTCCAGTCAGAAGTTTGACTTACCTATCTCAGAGTACTCCTGTTACTTAAATTTTGGTCATTAGATTGCCACAAGTTCAGTGCACTTAACTAAAGAGACTATTTTTCAGCATTTCCTTTCTGTAGAGCAGCCTCTATGATAGATGGTGTTGTGGATCATCTTTCAGAGTTTGAAATGAGACCCTAAATTAAGTTCACAGAGCATGATTTAGACGACTAACTAAATCATGCTACTTAGATGACTAAGTCACCATTTATGATGAAATCGGCTGTTTTCACTGGGCATGTAGTTATAAAAAAAAAAGATTTTAATTGTTTTATAAAATTATGAAACTAAGAGGGTTTTTTGCTTGTAACATGGCTATTTTTATAGACTGGTTATTTAATTTGTAATGTTTGTGTTTTCATTTGTATTTTCTGATATTCTTACCATGTATATTTCTTTGGAAATGTTGAGGATTGTATCTTAATTTCGGTCAATGAATAATTTTTGCTGATAGGATATTTAGTAATAACTTCAGTGATGTAAGACTGCTGAGCCTTAATGTTACTCTTTCTATATGTAATTACCATAGATTTAATTTTGATTTATCTTTTAATTTTTATGAATAGCCAAAAGCTCTAGATTTTTACAAGGAGAATGAAAACTAGGCTGAATTCTTCACTTTTTCTGTATCTGCTTTATGTCTCAGTAGCAGTGCAAAGCAGCAATGAACTTAGTTATAGGTCTGCTGAATATTCTTTCTCAGGAGTAGTGTTGGTGTATCCCTGATGCATTAAGGGCATAAATGAGGTACTTTGCTCAGCTGGTAGATGTGGAGGAGGGATATCAGGGCCAGGAGGGTATCTCTGGTATAATGTATCTGATTTCTCTAGCACAGTGATCCCTTTTGATCTGCAGCAATTTGTGCAATACAGAACAGCATTCGGGGTATCTTTAATTATGCCTGTGGATGTTTTGGCCTGGAAAGTGAAATGAGGCTTTAGAATCCTCTTTCACTCCCAGCTGTGCTGATCTGAAACTTTGCACAGCTTGTTACCCGCCTGTAAGTGTAGGGATCATGTTTCTGCTCTCATGAAAAATGCTGAATATGCAGCATCTTGGGCTTTGGTAGAAGATGCAGGTGGCTCTGTGTCTTTCTGACAGAACTCTCACTGCTGTCAAGATGGAATAGCAACATGTCCTATACATACGTGTACGTGTAACCTGTAAGAGCCCATATCTTGTGATCAAATCTAGGTTTGAGACAATTCACAGGACCTGAAACCTGTCTTTGGGGTTTCATGTAGGTATGGAATACAGTGAAATGGCCACGTTTGGAGCACCTTAGAAGTAGAGCTTATGCTAAAATCAGACAGAGCCATTATGCTTATATCGGTGCTCTCAGACACATACAGAATAAATGATTGATGATAACATGCATCAACTTTATTAAAGTTTCTCATAAATGATTTTTTATAATTATGCCACTTCCTATGGATATTTTTCAGTGTGTTATGAAGATGACATATATTATTTGTAGTGCATACTGTGGGAAAAAAAGTCATTATAACATGACAATTAGTGTCCTAACATTTGAACTTTCCGGTATGGTGGTTAATTTTCACAGTCTGTAGCCAATAAAAAAAGAAGATTAATTCTACTTGAAGTTGCAAGAGGTGATCTCAGCCACCTCATCCTAAGTCCGAGGACCACTAGATATGCAAGTTCTCAAGACTTTTAAAAATGAGTGCATTGCTCACAGGAAGTACATGAAAACCTTGTGACTGAATTAGAGGTAAACCCAGTTATAACAGAGCACTGTGTAAGCCAGTTTAGCTGAAATTGTAGTTCCATTGCCTCTTGATTGTGGATGATGAGGTTGCATCTGCTTGTCTATTTTTATTGGAATTGCTTTTCTGTGTACCAGTCTGTGCACAGCAATGAGACTTTGAAATTCAAAATAAAAGTAATCTTAAAAAAAAAAGTAAGCTTTCTAGTTCCTTTTTGTTTCCTTTGGAAAACAAATAGATCTGTCAATATTTTTTTTTTGTTTCATATCCCATGCTTTACATCAGTAAAAGTACTGAAAATTACATTACACTGTGTTTATTAAAGTTGTGCTCCTATGCAGTAATACACATAAGACATACTGCCTTAAGGATTAAGTTAAGCTCCTTTGTCAAGCCTGTTGGTATGGCAGGACTGTTAATCTTTAACTGTCAGAGTCTGGTTAGATCCTTCTTTAGACTGAGGCCATATCTAAGTGCAAAGAAATTAAAATGAATAAACTGTCCTAGTATTTATGCCTTATTTTTGCACAGAGCAATCAATATAAAGAGAAGCTGTGTTATACATACATATTTCTATAAGAAGATTGCATTTCAAGCTCTTACTTAGCAGCATCATAATTTTCTTTACGTTTGTGCTTGTGAAATATGAAGATAAAGTTGACAGAGGGTGTTCAAAATATTAAATTAATGAAAATAAGATGCGCAGTGGGTGACAGCCCATTGAAAGGAGGACAGGGAAATTTTGTGAACCTCCATTTCCTAATTAAAATTCCATAGAGTTGTCTACAGTATGTTCATGTTTTATTATATCAGTAATTATTCTTATGATTTCCTTTCAAATTACAACATTAAGTCACAAAAAAGGAAGTGTGCTATAGTTGCAGCATATTTAGGCAAGGCAAGACTTGAAACAAAACTGTATGAAAAGAATGATGAAGCTGGGAGGCAAAGTTAAATTCATTGTGAAAGATTAAAGCTAATATTTTAGCCCCAACGGGGTATAAAACTGGTAGTAAGGAGCCACAGTATTACGCTATAGGTAGCAGAGGTTTACATTTCACTGTGGGTGTCTGTACAATTTAATTAGTGTTGTCCTACCTAAAAGTTCTGAAGATTCATTTTTAAATAATTATCTGATAATAGCCAACTAGTGCAATTTGTGCAAGTATTCATTCGAAGTGGCAACATAATCACACAATGAAGTCAGGTTGTATGTTGAAGCAGTAGTAAAATATGCTACCTAGAAGCTTTTGAGTGTGGTAGATGCCTGAATTGTACTTTTCTAATCAGGCTATATTTTTTTGAAGTAATCAGAAAAGAAGCCCTCAAGTAACAATTTCGTTTCCCATTCTCCTGCAAATATAGTTTCAAGTGGCTGTTTTTATATTTTACACACATATTACTTTCCCATTTTCTGAAACAAGAGATTCTTCTCCTCAACTCATTAAATAATAATACTTTATACTTACATATCACCTTGCTTCTGAGGATCTCCAGGTGCCATAGAAGCATTAAATGGAGACTCCTGCCTTAAAGTACAGGAGTATTAATTCCTTACGACACAGGGGGATAGTAAAACAAAAAAGTTCAAACCATAGTTTTGACCTTGAGTGTCCAACAAGGAATTGAAGGTAGGAGTTTGAAAACCGAGGGGGTTCAACCTTGGGGTAGGTGCACAAGCAGTCACTTGAGATACCTGGCGTTCGTGCGTGGCTTGGAAGTACAATTTCAGAGCTTGTTCTGTATAACTCTGGAGGTATACATGCAGTGGATTGGGAGAGTTATGCACCTTGATAGGAGACATCTGTTTTGCTGTGTAGAGCTGCCCAACAGAAAAATACTCAAGTTCACTTGCAGTCCAGCTCTTCTGCTGGGACAGGATCATGGAGGATGGTTTAGCCCAGATAAAAGATAATGAAAGAGAATGCGATTTGTGGTCTTGAGTTGGAGATCTTACATGGAAAAGGTGTTTAAAGCATTTGAGCTCCTGCTCCAAAAGGTGTTAAACCACATAAACTGGAGATTACAGCATTAGCCAGTAACTTTCCAAAGAGCTTTCTAATATCTTTTACTGAACTGTGTAACTCCCCCAACTTCATCATATGTGGAGATGTAGGATGTCCTTTGAGACTGCCAGACTTGGACCCTGTCAGATCATAGTGAGACACACAGAAAGAGCAGTGCTTGAGCTCAGATTTAGATGGTGGCAGAACAAGGCTTTTGAAGACCATGCTTCTGGTTTTGGCTTTCAGGTTCTATCAAAATGTCATTTACTATGTTTGAGACACTGAGAGCCCACTCTAGTACACAGACACTTAAATAAACCACGTGTTTTTCAGAGCATGTTGAATCACACGTATTTTGCACCAACACTCATGTCTTAGGGCAGGTTAACTCTTTAGCATGATATTAGATATTCACAGGAGGGCTGCAGTGTTTTGGGCTTTAATAAACTTTAATGAGGTGTGCAAATACAGGCAGTGAACAGCATAAAATAGACACCCTCTGGTCCTTCAGGAAACAGTGTATTCATCATATCGGCTTTAGCTACTTACACAAAGTTCATTAATTGATTATGCCTTAAAAATATTTGCTATATATTTTATATTGTATTCAGTCGTGCATTTGGTATCTATCATATGACATCAAAAATATATTCTCCTTAAAAATCAGGTACATTAATTTCATTGATAGGGAGAAGAATCATGATGGTACATCTGAGATTTCTCTTTGCATATTCAAGTAATCCCCTCATTTTTCAGTGTAAAAAAAAAAAATAAAATAAAATCCTTACCTGACTGCAGGAGATGATGAACAAATAGGATGGTTTGAAATCCATTTGAATATAAATATTGTGCTTACATAAAGTCGCTGACTCGTAGTTTTGGAGTATGAAGTCTATCACAATCCTGTGAAACAAGAACAGTTTGGGAAGACCAGGAAAAATCTTGCCATATGCCCATAAAGATCATTGTTAAGAGCAAAGCTCCTGATTTTAGATTGTCAGTTCAGACCTTAACCTTTTGGTGAATGCTGATCCGCGTTTTCCCTGGACATTGAGTCATGGCAAAATCACTTGTGATGTGACTGGTTTTGATCCAGTAGATGAAAACAGTAGGTCTCCTGAAATTCTGTAGACTGAAAGGGCATCCACTGTATGCTTAGTGTTTAGATAGCTCTAGGTTTTCTTTGACTAAAATTTGTGAAGTCTAAGGACCAAGTATAAAATTGTAAGTACAAGAATACAGTTACAAAAAGTTTCAGTTATTTTCTCTATAGCAGTAGTGAGATTTGAGCAAGTGGGGATGGAAGTAGAGGATTTAGGGAATATGGTCTTTGAAAAAAAATTAAGGTCTTCTTTCAGGCTTAACATTACACAGCTGAAGTCTAAATGACTTCAGTTTGCTTTGTTTTCAATGGATTAGGAGTAAATATTTTTCTCTTCCCTTTCAAAGAGCAAAAATAAAGATAAGACAATTCTGTTCCTGTCATTTCAATTAGGAAAGTTGGAAAAGAGAACTGCAAGTAATGAATCTTGTTATCATGGATAATAAAACTGCAATAAAAAGATGCACTGCACAGCTTTCAAGAGGGAAGGTGTACAAAGCAGGCCATTCTGATTAGACACTGAAATACGCATATTCCTGCCATGATGTTGTAGCTTAAGCTAGATACATGACTCACAAGTAGTGAACCCTGACAAATAATCCATCAAGTGATGTTGAGACTCTGTCAGGGAAGGCAGCCTCAAACAACTTTTTTTTTTGCCTTTATTATAATCCATCACTTCTTGTTGTGCATCTCCTGAGGGTCTTAGATTGGGCAGGCATTCTTGTAACTTTGTATTTCTTGGGAGAACAGAAGCATAGCATGGGGTTCCCACATGCTGCTTTGAGGAGCTAGCAAGAGGCACACAAGGTCAGGAAATGCTATGAATGAAATACTGTTATTAAAAGCACAATTTTTGCTAAAACTCTGGAATTCTCACCTGCAAATCAGCAGAAACAGGATTAGTACCCAGGTCTGCAACCAAATCAGTTATTACTAGTAGAGGCAGCCAGTGCTGTGGGCACAGGTATGCGAGATGTTAAGCATCAGCTGCTGATCACCTAGTCGAACTTCTCTCTTATGTTGGTGCATAGATATTTGTGGTTCTACTTTGAACTGCTGAAATCTATAGATCAATAAAATCTGAAGATGGAAGGGACAAGTAGCATGCCGAGTCAGGCCCTCTCTGTCAGATTCATACAGATTAGGGAGAAGAATGGGAGGCTGCAGTCCAAGGCTAATAACGGTTAGGTCCCAAATATTTCCTGTACTGAATGCTTCTAAAAATCTTTGTATGTGGGTCTCATTGTTAAAGGAGCACAAGAACTTAGAATATTGCAGAAGAAATTGGAGCCACAGTGTAAATTCAGAATTGGGATTGGGGAAATAATTACGGTATTTTAAAACATTTTTTAGGATTCTCTGCATTAAAGGGTGAGAATGATAGAAAGTGATACTTGCTTTTCTATCAACAGGTCTAGGTTTTAATAAAATACAGACTTTGGCAATGCTTATTGTCACATTATTCTGATAGTGTCTGTGTATTTGTAAGGAATGCTCATTTGAGGGTGATTGTTTCAGTGGTCATTGTCATATCTCAGGAAATCTGTGTGGTTTTATGGGTAGTGCAAGGATTATACTATTGAGGGACACTGAATCTCTGTCTTCTCATTCTTGAGACAAGCACTGAGCTCAAGTCCCAGCGGTGCCTTGAAAGGCCAGAACTTCCTTTCATAAACCACTGACCTTTCTTCTTGATTATCTTTGTGAACTGGTGCTGTCTTTCAGTTGATAGAACTTTGTAATCAGGGAGCTAAGAGGGATAAAATAGAAATGACAATTTTTGCTGCTGGTTAGATGTTAATGTGAGCTCTGAATGCCATTTAAATATGTTATTCTAAATCTGAGAAAATGGAAAAGAGCACTTTCATGTATCAGAAAAGCTAGAAAAACAAACAAGAAGAAAATGATTTGTCTGAGGAGATTGAAGGATGTGTCACACAACTGGAAACTGGAGATACAGGTTCAGAAACACTTTGAGTGCAAAAATACATATTATACTTTTGTATGCCTTTTGGAAAGATTTACTGTTTTAAATATAAATCCTGGCTCTAAATATTACTACACTGCAAGTGACTTCTGGTTTAGTCCTGTAGTTGAAACCTAAAGAGAAATTCAAGCAGCAAAATATTTCTGGAGCTGAACTGTATCACTTTTGGCCCCAGGTGAGAGTTAGAGCAGCTCCGTGCTACCTCTAAAATTATTTTCTTCTTTTCATATTATCCTTTGTTGTGGTAAACAGAACAGTTCAATTCTGTACCCTTTGCTGCAGCCTATACCAGTGGCTGAGGGAAAGGTTGGTGTAAAGCCACTCTTGGACACTTCGCAATGTCTGCCCACTTGAACAGTCCTATGTAAACTAGAACTAAGCTAACTAGTCTTAGTTTAAAATCTTTGCATATTAAACCCCAGCATTTCAAGATGAATTTGTCTGTGTCTGGATGTGCTTCAGTTTTCAAAGAGGGTGCCCCCTCCCAAGAAAATTACGGCTCTGCATCCTGAGAAGTTACAGCCTTTCCATCAGTAAAGTGTATGGTTGATAACTTTGTAGAAGGCATTAGCAAGGCTGAAACTGCTGGTGAAATCTCCATGTCTCCTAACCTTTGCTCTAGCTCCCACTTGTAAACGTTGAACTCTCATTCCTGCAGAGGCAGTTTAGAAACAGTGAAAATACAGAACAAATGCTATCAGCACCCTCATCTAACCAGAATTCAAGAATCTCAATGACTGCATTTTCTGTCTTAAGCAAATTGTTCAAACATTTCTCTAAAGACCCACTGTGGACCTGTTCTTCTAGGGGTGATATTCTACAGGATGCACCTCCCATGAAATGGTCTTACCTGATGCTTTCTGTTGAAGCAGCATTTAAAAAATGCAGATTATAATACGGCTTCAGCGAGTGATGTTGGGTTCATTTGCTTCTTTAGTACAGAAATGAAAACAGTACGAAAGTATGTGAGAAATAGTTTATTCAAGGGCATACAAGAAGTAGGCTGCTATGAACAGACCTTGCTCTTGTTCTTGACTGTGAACTAATTGGCTCTGAAGGCAGTGCAAACAGGACAGAGTTACAGAATAAGATGTTTGTTTATGTTAACATTATTCCTTTAAACGTTCTTGTAGAGCAGGCTCTAAGGTGCCAGGTGCTTTCAAACACAGGACAAAGAGAGAGTGCCATTCTGTAGATTGTTCTTTTGACATGACATACCTAGCACTTGCATAGCTCTTCCTAAAGTGCTTTGAGCCCTTAGGGTAAAGAATGGATCAGCATTCTGGCTCTCATTTTAAAGAGGAAATTCAAAGTGATAATTTCACTATAAACTAGGCAGCCTATGGGCTCGAAGTGATCCACAGGGCTACTTTTTAGACCGAAAGGAAGCCTGTGTTTTTTGCTTGGGAAATCTCTATTTCTTGGCCAAGAGGATACTGACAGCTGATTGAGAGGTGCAGCTGGCTAGCCAGAATAAGACCTAGTCAGTTCACATCTGTACCCACACTTAATGGACCTGCTGCATGTCTGCTGTGGTGGTTTGGTGGAAAGCAGCAAATTCTTATTTGTTTAAGGGGCTTGAACTTCATCCATGAAATTGGGCAGAGAACAGAATTAGATGTTGAATTTGGTTTGCATGGCAGTGTTTTGGTGGCAGGAGTGCTACAAGGGTGGCTTCTTTGAGTAGCTGCTAGAAGCTTCCTCTGCGTCTGACAGCCAGTGCTGACAGACCCACCTCTTGCTGAGACTGAACCTATCAGTGAGGGTGGTAGCACCTCTGGGACAACATGTTTTAAGATGTGGAAAATGCTGTGTAACAGCAATTGCAGCCAGAGAGGGAACATGTGAGAGAAGCAGCTCTGTAGACACCAAGGTCAGTGAAGAAGGAGGGGAGGAGGTGCGATGGGCACTGGGGCAGGGATTCCCATGCAGCCTGTGGTGAAGATCATAGTGAGGCAGGCTGTCCCCCTGCAGCCATGGAGGTCCATGCTGGAGCACATATCCACCTGCAAAAGCAGCAGGCATTCTTTGCCATCTTTGCCTTTTAATCCAGTGGTATATGTGAAATCGCCAATTTTGAAGATACGAGGGAGATGACACCAGATTCAGTATTTTCTCACTGATAAAGCTTTTGGAAAGATTATTCCAGCTTTTGAAATGGCTTTGTTCTGCCAGTTTGGATTTGTATTTCAGAATGGTTCATCATCTTATTTGCAGTAAAAGTGAGGATATGAATGTGATATGTAGTGTTTGGATATGGGATGGGATGCAGATGTAGTAATAATTCACCTGTAGTGAATTTGTGATACATAGTCGATTTGGTTTAAAACAAAGAAAGTTTGTGTTTCAAAGCCCAATGATGACAATATAAATCAGCTTTTGGTTATATCGCAGCTGTGTTTACCTCAGATTATTTTGAGATGCCAGTGCTAAGGTGGAACTCAGTGAAATATTTGTTCCCAAGTCAGAGAAACTACCTCCTTGGTCTTCTTTCAGTAGAGGCTAAATGCTCTATGGGAAGAACAGTAGTCTCAAAAATGCCAATTGTACCTTATATATCATCTCAGTGTGACATTTTTTTTTTAAAAATTATTTTTCGTGTGTGTTATTTCCTCATCTCAGTGCAGTCTGTTGCTGTGCATTCAAATGAAATACACCATTAAGATACATAATACTGAAAGCCTCTGCTCTAAAGTCCAATGAGACACATTTTCCCTTTTACTAGTAGATAGTGATAATACAAGTCTCTGATCTCATTAGTTCGAAAGAAGCACCCCATAGCACTTGGGTGCTTTAAAAAAGCAAGAAGTAGAAGAGACGTGATTAAGTTTGTAGAAATTGGAAGGAAAATGTTTCTTTTGAGGTAGGAATACACTTAGGCTAGTTCACTATTAATGTCCTGGAAGACAATGGAAGAGTCTTTGATTCTGAAGTTAATTTGCTTGTGTCCTGCATGAGAAAACTTAGTATTTTGCATTAGTATGTTTGTGATACAACTACAAAATGGCATGTTGATGGGTTTTAGTATTTACGGTTTGTGTAATTTGCTGTCAGTATTCCCTGTTTATCTTCGTTCTCTCAATGAGAGGAGCTGGCAACGCCATTTTTGTTTTTAGCTACGGTGTTTATGGTTATTCTCAGGTGTGTGTTGCTATTCTTGGCAACTGCAGAATCTATCAGCATTTCATAGACATGTTTAGTAAGTAGCATTATTGTTTTATTCAAGCATTTAAATTTGAATAATGAGTTCATATATATGGGTTTTGCAGAAGTCTGTTAAATCTATTTATTTGATATTCTGATATAATTGCCTGTGCTTGTGTTAATGCTGTTTTCCAGAAGATTAAGCATATGCTATAGAATCTAAATTCCAGTTTTTTGAAAGAAAAGTGCTGATGATTTCAGTGTTTGATTTAGGTAGAAAATTAAGCTTGATAGGGGACAGACAAGAAGCAAGTAGTAAGAAAACACGTGAACAGCTGATCTGACATTTATTCGTTATTCACCTGAGCAATTTTACTGTCTGGTTTGTAGGTCCATCCCATGCCTCTGGATGTCACAAGTCTAGTTCCTTTGTGCTACTCTGAAATGTAAATGTCATTTTAAGTGTGTTTCTCAGCCTGTTTTGTTGAAAAACATAGAAGAAGGCTAAAAGGTCAATTATCTTTATCTTAATCCAAATAATTTTCAGTAACTATATTTTCACTCCTCATTGATCCTAATGGAACATAATGTATTATACATGCCCTAAAATCAATATAGTATGCGAAGTACTATTTATAGAATTATGTGTTAAATAAAGAAATACCCATTATTTTTCTTGTAATGCTGTATGTGTTTTATCAGCTGCACAGTATAATTTTTCAGATATGGTACATTGAATCCCATTGAAATCAATGAGAAATGGATATGTGACTATTCACCATTCTCATTTATTGTAATGTTTTGGTTATTTAGAGCTGCTAGGGGGTTATTACCAGAAGTGTATTTTTGTGTGTATGGCAGTTACCCTTAAAACTTATCAGGTAAATTAGCACCCAGAATGGAATAATTTGCTGTAGCAGCATTTCTGATAGGCATATCAAGTAATGTCTTGTCTTCCTTTCTTGTCCTTTGTTTTGTCCTGTCATAGATAGATAGATAGATAGATAGGTCTCATACATATGAATTTAGAGAGTGGTGGTAGTGATGAGGGGGTTGCACATGTGTATTAATGCAAGCTTGATCTGTCACTTTGAATCGTGCTGTGGAGAACTGAGTTCTGTAGGTAGTGAAGGAAGAATCTTTAGAGGTCCATGGCAGGCAATGTGAAGACTTACTATATATATACGCCATCTAAGAGATTTATGATAGAAAATGAGCCACATTAAGAAATGAGAGGAAGGACAATGAGTAATCCTAGGGTTATAGTACCATCACCTTGAATTTAAATAGTTACTGACTGTACATTCCTCTCCATAAGGACAGATGCTTATTTAACATAAGCATGTCCATCATGTTACAGAGAGCTATGTCGTTACTTGGAGAGTTACAGTCTTAAACCTGCTCTTTCTCCTTGTTCTTTTGCAAGCTTGTCACTCTGAAAGACTTTTGGCTTGTAGGTACCTTAGTTATTCAGCTCTTTTGATAGGAGTGCATATGGTACCATATTCTGGCTCCTTGCTCCACCCTCTGTGAGGTGGTTTTCTAAAATTCCGTGCTTTTCCAAATTATCCACTCAACCACGTCCTTCAGTAGCGGTTGTGTCTTCTGGAATGCTAATGACTAGTTCTTCCTTTAGGTTATCTTGGGTTTCATCCTGAATGTCAGATAGCCCAATGTGATGTACACACCATTAGGCATTCCAGGAATGTAGACAGAACTTTCATCTTGTACTCGGTTAGAATTTATTGAATGAATATGACTTGTTTTGGATTTTGATGTCCTGGAGTCAATATTGAATTCATCAGTGACTTGTATGGGGCATTTTAAGTGATAGTAGTAAATACTGAAATGCATTCCGTGGTAGTTTTCTACTCTTTTTTTTTTATTGACCAATAAAATAAATTAAAATCTTTCTTTGCTTTGGGACATGCCGTCTCTTGTCTCAAGGAAGCTAGGAGACATGTTTCCTTTTGCTTCATTTCCAAAGAATTTCCAGTTACGTAGAATTGAAAGCCACAGCTCTGCCAGCATGAGTTCAAATGTTGAGCTGTTCTAATAGCTGTATCACTGCTTTATTAAGTAATGTATATGATAGACATCAGAGCTTGTACTGCAGATCCACAGATTTAAAACCAAAGGATGCTGTAGTAAGAGCTAAAGGACTGAGTTGCTTTAGCTTGACTGTAACAGACTGACAACTATGATAGAATGTATTTTCACTGGAGACCTATATGGTGATGCACATATTGTATGTGATCATATAATACATTATTCTGATTTGCACACTGAAAACTATTTTGGTTCCTGGAATATGAAAAAACCCTGAAATGTGAAGGAACTTGTGTCATGAATCTTAACACTGTAGCGTAGGGGTTCTTGAATTAGAAACTTGACTTGTTCATATACCAGCTACTAACAGCTTTTAAGTGAAGTGATGATACACAAAGTGCATTGCTTGCCTCCCATCCTATACATTCATTAGCATAAGCTCTGGCTTCTTGAAACCAGAAAATGAGATTTTGTAGTTTTTCTTCCCTTTACAGTAAAACTCTGAGTCTTTTCTTTTCTTTTCTTTTCTTTTCTTTTCTTTTCTTTTCTTTTCTTTTCTTTTCTTTTCTTTTCTTTTCTTTTCTTTTCTTTTCTCTTCTCTTCTCTTCTCTTCTCTTCTCTTCTCTCTTCTCTTCTTATCTCTTCTCTCTTCTCTCTTCTCTCTTCTCTCTTCTCTCTTCTCTTCTTATCTCTCTTCTCTTCTCTTCTCTTCTCTTCTCTTCTCTTCTCTTCTCTTCTCTTCTCTTCTCTCTTCCTCTTTTTCTTCCTCTTTTTCTTCCTCTTTTTCTTCCTCTTTTTCTTTTTTCCCAAGATTTCAGTTTAAGTTCTCAACTGAAACACAGTTGGTCTAGTCTTTTGAGTATTCGGTCTTTTGAAAGCTACTATAATATTGGTCAAATGACTCCTACTGCCTGCACATGGTTGGAACAAACACAGTTCCTGTTCTTTCCTCCGTAAGTTAGATCATTCACTTCAGGTGTATGTAAAGTCCTTTTCAATATTCTTGTGTATTGCTTGCAAGACTTCATTGTTGTTTTGCAAGTAGGTCTCTAAAGAGGTGCTGTGCCCTTGTACTATCTTAGCTCTTGTTACTTCAACTCTCCATACAGAAGTGTGATACAGGGTCTGGTTTTATACACAGATTTGAGGAATAGCGTATAATCCAAACACTTCTTAATCAACAAGTATGGTTTCATAACCTCTGATAGCTCATTTACCCACTGATGGTTTTGTATTGTAGATAGGGATTGAAATTTTTCTCCCTTTAGCTGTAGGTTGAAAGTCAGTGCAGCAGGTTAGTGCCTTAAGATTTCTGTGCTTATCATCACGCTGATCTTGCAGCTCACAGGTAGGAGTCGTCCTGCATGGGGTTAGTGTGACTCAGCCCCCCTCCCTCAGGCTCCTTCTCTCCCATAAACACCTGGCACTGCATTACCTGGTTGGCTGGTAGGTGGAGTGGGCTTTTGATCACCTTCCCTTCTTAACCAGGTTTTGATGTTGGGAACAAAGTTGACAAGTGTTATTTTTTCTGATCCTCTTTGAATACCAATTACAGTTGTGAGATGTGTTTGAAAGACCATGAGTTCTGTTCCCACTTACTGAAGACATTTTCTTTAAAAATTGTTCCATGTCATTATCAGTTATATTTTCTGTAAAATAAAGTACTGTCTTTGAGACTTCTGACTTTTGTCTACTCCATAAGTGAAGTTTTCTCTTTCATATTACAGTGTAATGCGCTTTAAGGAATTTCACATTTTCTTGCCTTTAGCTGTTTCTTCTTCTTCTTTTTTCTGCTTTTTGCTTTCTACTTCCTGCTTGCTTATTTAATCCTGTTTCATGTTTTGTTTTCCTTCTGCCTTCCAATTTTTCCAGACTTCAGTTGTATGTTTGTGCTCAGTACATCTTGGAGGCTTATGGTACTAATGAGGGCTTACAATGCTTGTTTCGCCTATTACATATAATAGGGATCAATACCTCAGCTTGATTCCGCCCCAGACTTCCATGTCTTTAAGCAGGAATTAGGTTTGAGCCCAATAACTTTAGCTAATGCTAGACATTCTGCCCACAGTCAGACTACTGCAAGCTTACCTGTTCCGAAACAGATGGAGATTTGAAGGACGTTAGCACTGTCAAATTTCCTGATACTCAATGCTCAAAAAAGTCATACCTCATTGGAGAAAATCCAGTCAGGCATCCAAGAGCTGTGCAGAATTTTTCAGTTATATTTAATTACACAGGTCTATCTTTAAATTGTGTTTCCACAGGTGCACTTCTGTTGTCATAGAAAGCCTTAATTAAAAAAAAAATAAAAAGTGGTTTGAATTTAAGCATTGAATAAATTTATGGTTAATTGCCTCCCCAAACTACACTGTATAAAAGTGAAGTTAAATTTGATGCTAGGCACACAAATCTTTGTGTTAGCTACTAAATAAAAGCTATCGTATATGGTCAGTTATTTGCAGCTGTAAATATTCTTTGTTATTCTGTATCAGGTGTTTTTATTGATAGCTTATTTGTCTGAATACAGTTGTAGATATGTTCTGACAGCTGTGAACGTTCATTTTTCCTATGTATGTAGTTGCATGAACAAAACTTGTAAGAACAAAACTTGCTTTCTAAAAACCAAATGTTACTGAGTGTCAGATATCGCAGGCTATAACAGATGTTATTTTAGCTATTTATTGGATAAATTAACAGCCTGTACCTTAGCATTTTTTAATGGGCCTTCATAAATAACCCATGGGAGAGAGATAATCCTTCTGAGTATTCATATATGCTATCCTAAAATGAGACTGTGGTTTGGTGACTGTGGTTTGTAGAGGAATTAATGCTAGTGAGTGTACAAAATTACTTTAATATGAAGTATATTTCCCTGTGTTTTGAATATCAAAGAAAGCATAAACATAAACCCAAATAGGATCTATTTACTTACTTTGCTCTAAGATAAAAAGGAATCCCAAGTTAAATTAAATTTATTATAATTACTGATTTAATATCAAATAATTTGCATGGTAGGAGTGTTTTTCCAGTTGCTTTTAAGTGAATGGAATAGATCTGAAAGTGTTGTGTGTAGTTTGTATACTTTATGTGTGAGCCATATTACAGTAGTAAAGGGGGTGAGTTTCACTATTCTCCTGTATGATCCTGCATATAAAGGGACCAGCCTTAAAGAAAACAGATGGATCTTCTTTCTTAGGGATAACCTGCCAGAAGACAAAAGCATTTTAAAAAGAATAGATTGTTGGGTTGTTTTTTGTTTTGAGGTGGTTTTTTTTTTCTATTTAAGTATTTCACAAACATATTTTGATATTTGGAAAACTGTATATTTTTTTCAGGTTTAGTATTTCAAAAGCATATGGAATACAATCATAGAATAGTTAGGGTTGGAAAGGACCTTAAGATCATCTAGTTCCAACTATTTTGATATTTGGAAAACTGTATATTTTTAAAAACTATGTTGCACCTAAAAATGGAAAATAGCATTTTAGTAAAACCAAGTAAACTTAGAAATGAGGGGGAAAAGCACTCATAGGAAGCTTTGGGTTGTTTTGGTTTTTTTTGATAACTTAAAAATGTTATGAAAGGTTTTCTGTGATGAGAATCTGTGTTTAAATTGTGTCTATCATCAGTATTTTTCTTTTCTCCTAAAGGAAATTATTAGTAATGGTTATGATGGGATGTTAGTTTGAGAGGTAAAGATGTGCCATTACAAACTTTTATTTATTCTGTCAAATCATTCATTGCCTTTCATCGTACTGGTATAAGGTTGTAAGTTTGATTATTAAATACATATCTGAATTATTTACATACACCTGTGAATTTTTCAGGCTAGGACTCATCTAGCTCCCTCCAAGCAGTTCTTCCCCTTCCATGCCTTCACTGTACAACTTCAAATTCTTAAAAGAAAACACCATCCGAAAACCCAAAGCTTCTTTTATAGCCTGTAACCTTCTCTTATGGACAAACATCAAATGCAGTAATTCAGGTTCGAAGTTCCAGCATCAGTGCTATGTGTTATTACAGCATGTCAGGGGTTCAGTGAATAGTCAGGGCAAGTCACATTTCTCTGTAACTGACAAATTTGGTATTTTCAACTGTACCAGACTTTTCAAACTTTCTAAATGTTTAATTATGGCAGCATTTAATTATGTGTTCAAATTCCGAAGATTTTGTTCATCATTAATTATTTATTAGGATGAAGAGTTGACTGATTTTTTTGTTCGGTTTTTTTTTTTTTTTTGTTCATTATAGAGAATTTTAGGAAAGGGGACTTCAGAATTGGTTTTAATGCCTATTTAATACCTAACTCGCTCTGGCTTTCTGTTGCTTCACAGGCCCTTGGGGAGGCACAGTGTTTAGTCAAATAAATGCATGCTACTGTATTTTAGAGGCACCGCTGCATTGACTGTCTGAATACTTAGGGATATCATCTCATGTATGGGATAGAGCAGCATACAAATACTGACTTGGATGATACTGAGAAACAATTCAATGACTCTGCTGTTGAGGCTCCCTACTCTCAGCCACTGTTAGTCTTACTCCAGAAATGTCCACGTGGTTTGGAGGTCTTTATTGAAAGATACTGGCAGGAAGAACAGACCATAATTACAGCTTTATTTCAGTGAGGTACTTAAGCATGTGAGTTCATCTGTTGCTTCAGTAATTACACATTTAAGCATGTGCTTTACTCTTGTGCTAGTGAGGGCTGTAGTAATCAGAACTAGACTCCTGCTTATGCTCGTCTGATTCCAAAATGGCATTGGCTTCTACCACTGCATGTGAGTGTCATCAGTGCATTCAGGAAGTGGTGGCCTCTGATGCAGTGATCCAGTATCTTTAGGAATATGTGGCTACTTAAATCTGCATGTGGGTAGCTTTTGATTAGTTACTATCGACATGATGTCCATAAAAGTGGCATTAGTGCTATTTTTATCCAGAACTGAAGCCTTGGCATAACAAGGGCTCCTTCTACCCTGTGTTCAGTTTAATGTTGTACCTTAACAGTACCAAAATGCATGGATTTTTTTTGTGCATTTGTGGTCAGAGTCTGTTTGAAAAAGATCAGAATAAATGACGGTGTCTATTTGCTCTACCAGAGAGATCAATTGTTACTCTGTGTAAATCAGTATACACTCCATGAATCCTACAAAGTACAGATTAGAGAGTGGGGTTTTTTTGGTTTGTTGGGTTCAAGGATTGCTAAATTGTATTTGTTATGTGTGGCTGTACAGGTCAAGCTGTGCTGAGCTGCCCTTTGTTAGATGCAGTTATGTGTGGTAAGTGGAATGTACAGATTTGCATTGCTTTGGCCAGAGAGCTAGAAAGAAGTGAGCACGGAGTTGGTGTTGGTGAGAAGTGGCCTGAGAGAACTGCAGTAGAGAACCTCTGTTATTGTGTATTTATTTTAAGGCACAGGTGGGAAACCAAGCCTAAACGTGCTAGGAATTCTGCGAACATATAATAAAGAGATCAATTCCCAGACCTTAAGAATTTGACAACTATGTAAGAGGATAGTAGGCAAGGCAAGAAGTTGCAAGGCAACGCATAAAATGACAGTCAGGTAACTGTTACAGTACACCTGCATCTGAACTATGAGAAATTTCTGTAAGTGCTAGAAGATACTGTCTATCTCATATTGGTACAGTTACATAGTAATGTAAACAAATAATGTAAGTCTATCAAACAGCAGAAAAAGCACAAGAAGAAAGTTGAAGCATCACAGGATAAAATAAATAACTGATTTACCTACGAATTTCTGTGCTTCTTGTAAGTGCTGCTGCAGTGGAAGGTTCCTACAGATCTGCAAAATGTTTTGAAGGCTCTAAAGTCCTGTGATCCAAAGCAATCTGCCTCTTAGTAGAAATGAGGTTCTCAAAGCAAGCGTGAGGATATATTCCTCTGTGTGTCACTCCTGTTTAGGCTGAATGTGTGTATGGTAGATAGAACAAAATGTTTTACAGTGTTTAAAAATATACTAGATGACATTAGGATTATTAACTACTTACTAGGCCGCAGAGGAAGGTTGAAGTATTTCTTTAGAGCAGTGATATCAAAACTTCATATGTGATGCATGTGAAACATCCACTGTGGGGATTACCTCATATATCAGGTACATTGTTCAATTAATGTTGCTTTCTCAGATCCACCATCCTGTGTCCTTGTATTGGTTCTGATCCATTAAGAATACCAAAGGCCACATTTCATATTACTCCAGTATGTGTAGAAGCATCACTGCAGACACACAGTGGAAGTAAGATATTTTGGAGCACACAGGTATAGTATATTAATATTGATTTTTAATTTGATATTAAATTGAATATTAAAGAATTTGGGCATGATACAGTTAATTTTTGAGGTATGTTCCAAAGAAGAAAGCTTAGTATTTTGTAGAATATGTTTTGAAAGAAAGATTCTGCCTCATTTCGTTTTGGCTGTTGTGACACTGTGCTCATCAGCTGTGTAACACTGTAAGGTACTTCAGCATCTGTCAGACTTGTAATCTGATGAGCTATACTTGGAATAAACCTGAGTTGATGAAACAATCAGTGAGCCTTTGACACTCTCAGAACTGATTAGTGAAAATCTAGCTGGTCTTTGCTCACGTGGCACATAATACTATGCTGTATATACTAAGGCTGAATCATTGAGATTTTCTACTGGGACTGACCATTAATGTGAATAGCTGCTAAGGGCATGATCACCTCATTTAGAGAGTTAGTACATCCTTTCAAACATGGTACAACTGTGATTAGGTAGGTACCTCAGTATCTGTTGACAGGTACCTACCTGTGGTGGGGTTTGTTATTGATATTCCAGACAGCTCTGGTCATTTTTCCATAGATAGCAGTAGTGCAGTCACTGCTAAATGCAAAGGAATGATTGATTCAAATTTATGCATGTTAATTTTCAGACTTTCTGTCTAGACTCTGTAAAATTAACCAGTCATCCACTGAGATATAACTGAGTTTCAGGGAACTGCTTGACAAACTCCATCGGCAGCTCATGTGACACACCTCCACAAAAAGCAGTGGCTACTTGCTACATAGCTGATGTATAACACGTATGATACCCGATTTGGAGTATCATATTCCATGCATTACGCTTGTAATAAATGCACTTAACGTGGTTCAGGGAAACAAGTGTGCACTTTTCTATTTGAGAAGGATGTGTACAAACCAATTGATGTGATGAGTCACATGGATCAGATTATGGGATTGGTCCTGAAGTCTGCAGATTTACTTGAAAGCCCAGTCAAGGTATGTGACCTTCATCTCCAGGCAAGCAAGAATACCACAAAATAAACTGATATATATAGCTATGTAGTGTTATACTGAGTGATTTGAACCAAAATTTGTCTAATAATAATTTAGTGAAATTCAGGAATATCTTTGGCACTCTACATTAGTATCAACTAATTATCTTCATCTAAGATAAAATGAGGGTCGAGACTGATTCTGGCTATTAGAGGTGGAGTGTTGCTTGCTTTATTGAACATGTTAATTTAAAGCTGCATTAGGAAGAGATGAAGAAAAAAGTAAAAGTAGATACTCCAAAGTGAATTTCATAGTGAGTTTTTGAAGCACTGGCTACAGGTTGTCTTTAGAAGTTAAACGGGGGCTGTTGCAATTAACTGTATTGTTGGTTGGATGCACACAAGCTGCCCAAATACTGATTAACTACTTCTGATGTTGAACTTGGTATCTCACATTTAGGGCTCTTAAATGGAAAGATCTCATCTCTTACTATAAAATAATGACAACAGGTTTATAATTTTGTAAAACTCATCAGAATAATACATGTGGGAGAAGAACATAGCCTGATGTCTTACTCTGACACGCCTTAGACTCATAAAATTGTAACTGATGTCACTCAGTTCGTGTGGTTTAATCTGGCCATGCTGTCATGGAATCTTTGTATCTGGGAGTGATGGGCAATGCCATCTAAATGTTTTGCCTGGTACCCGTAATTGTCGTAATACTATAAATACTAGATGATTAGATCTGACACTGACATTGCTGTGGACTGGATACTGTAGCACAAATGGATGCTGGGACCTTGCTGCCCAGCTTTTCCTTTATGACAGGACCCTTATCCTGCACAGCTGTTTTCCTCATCTGTATTCTCCTCAAAATCTCCAGATACTTTTTGCGTGAGTTGCATAACAGCTCTGCTTTTGCTTTGGAGAGGATGTGAACACCTCTACCCACCACTCCTGTGCACCTAGGAGCTCCATTTCAGCCCATCCTGAGGCCATCCATCCCTGCCCCAGTGACAGTGACACCAACACTGTAGGGTGCCAGGCTCCAGCTCTGCCCCAACCCAGCCCTGCTGAGCCAGGCCCAGCCCATGGGCTGACAATCCTGGCCTGGACTCAGCACATCCTCATCCCCGTGGAGGTGCCTGATGCCTAGGCATAGGGCTGCTCCCCAGCTATCCTACTCACTGGCCGGGATGGCGAAGCTCTGCTTTACCACTCCCTGGGGATTCCCCACTGCTCCTTCACCCCAGGGAGCTGCTGGACCTCACTGGCCCACAGATGCCATGATAGCATGGTAGGATCAGCACCCACTAGTTTTAGTATAATTCAGTATTTGGTGGATTTAGAACTCTGATTTTACAGTGATACCAGCATATCAGCCATCACAGTGGGAAGGGACTTGGCTGCCCAGAACAATATTAGTGTTTGAAGCAGTTTGAAAATGTTCAAAATTTTAATACAAGATGATTTTCTTCAGTGAGGAGAGTGCTGCAAACCTCAGCTGATGGATTGTGTGACTAAGCCAATTTCTTTCCTATGTGAATACATTAACTGTGATGATAATACCCTGAGAAATCCAGAGGGCCAGTTCTTCAAAAGTAGTTTGATGAAAATACTAATTAATTTCAAACAGATTTAAGTGTCTATGTGTTTTAAAGATCTAAGCTAAAATATTTTAAAATCCACAACATTAAATAGGAATAATGGACATTAACATCTTTTGACTGTGACTCAGGTGAAGGTATTGCTTAGCTGTTCATCACTACTGCGGTTCTCACCTAATTTTTTAAATTAGTATTTGTTTGGAGGTTTGTCACAGTTAATCAATTTTTCATAATGGCTCCTGTAAATCCAAATATGAAAATAACTTCTCAGTTGTTTATATTCCTTTCTTCTAACACAAGAGGAATGCTTTAGAGTATGAATTTGCATCAGAATAATTCATAAAGCAGAGTTTCAGGGCTGTTTATTTCCTCCCAAGCCTCTCACAAAGTTGTCATAGTAGAATTATGGATGTTGTGGTCTTTTTGCAAATTACGTATACAATTGCCCCAGGAGGGCAACTTGATATGGACAGTGGCTTAGGAGGTCTAGGTGCAAGTTAGGATTGTAGGAGGCATTGCTGAAGAAAGCAGCTAGAGATGACGGTGCTCGATGCTAAGGACTACAGAAAGGTTAACGTAAGTTTCCATGCTCTGGAGAGCTGTTGAAGAAATCCAAGCAGAGAAAGACACTATGTATGTTTGTTATAGCACATCACAGTCTGTTCAGAAGGATACTCTTTCAGCTAGGAGGAAAAAACCTACATGTATGTTGGTGTCCCGGCAAAATGTTTCGAATATGTTGGTGTCCAGAATGTATCTGGGCACAGTAGGGGAAGATGTAGTGTTTTTACATGAAAAATAGTTTTGCCTGTACTCACGAGTTCCGTTGGTATTTCAGAGGAACATTTCTGGATAGCGGGTAGGCTGGTTCTGTCAGTGAGAGACATTTCAGATTTACTAGTAGATATTCCTGTCTGAGCACCTGTCCTGCAGAGGTCTGTTCTGTTGCTTTGCCTGTCAGACAGTTTTACGTTGTAAACATTTTGGTTCTTATCAGCCCTGTCAGGAAGCAGACAGTCTGCTACTCTGTCTATACATTAAATTGTATTCTGAAAATGGAAATATTTGGAACACAAATGCTCTGAATAATTATTCCAAGTAGCACAGTGATACAAAACATGAAAAATGATAAAAATGCTAGGCTCAGACTTGCAAAGTGATAACTCCATTGAAAGCACCTCATAACTGCGGGTCTATTTCCAGCTTCTATAATTACACAATGTGGAGAACTATTAGTGGAAAGTCTGTACATGCAAACCCTGAGGAGGGCATCAATGAGAAGCAAAGTTTCCTTTGTGTTGATAACGGTGTGCCTTGATGTACAGACAAGATAACTGCTTTTTTTTAAGCTTTTTTTTATCAAGAACCCTGTTTTCCCCATTTCTTTTTAAATGTAAATGTTAAATTTAACAGAAATTTAACATTTCTGTTAAAATGTGCCTTCTTTGTTGAGCCTGGTCTCTGTGCGGTTTTTATTCTATTGTGTTCACATCCCTAATGGAAATAGTTGTCATCTGCCATGGGCATAGATGTATAGTGTCAAGAGTAGCTTATCATGGAACAAACACTGTTATACCTCTAAGTCTGCATCCATATTAAGACAATTGTACTGCTTTAATTATACTTTCATAATTAAAATAATACGACTTCTGCACGTGTGCTACATTCCAGTGAACATGTTGCTTTTGAAATCCTCTTTAAGATATCCATCTTATTCCTAGCATGTTTGTATATAATCCTGCCTCTCACTACCAGTAGTCTATTACGTGTATCCGAGTTCCTGATGGTGCATTGTATCCTCAAGTCATTTAGCTCTTTCTCTGTTCATAATGGTACCACTGACCCCTCTGAGGCAATTCCTTGAAAGGAGATAACAGTTTTTCCCCTGACCTTGACCAGTGGGCTGACCGTTGTGTTCAGCTCTCATGAGGACACTGTTCTGTTTCCCTCAGGAATGCGAAAAAGTAATTTCCCCAGATAACAGCCAAAAACCCAATTAAGCTTAGATTAAAGAAAAGGAGGATTTATTGGCATTTTATGGAATAGAGAGAAAAGGAAAATAAAAGATAGGAGATATTAAATTGCCTGAAGTGGAGAAACAGGCTGTCTGGTTGCTAGCATTACTCTTGAGTTTACAGAATAATTGGTGGATTGTTAGCTAGTTTTAACCATATAGCCGTAAAACATTGGCTTTCCCACAGCCCAAAGCCATGTCTGTCTTTTTCCTGTGAGACCTGGGAAGATTGTGACATTCAGTCTTTGAAACACTGTGTGTGGCTGGAAAACCCCCTCAGTGACTTGGTCTCTGAATTTCATGTGAAGGTGTCAGTAGTTACAAAACATATTTATTTTCCCAGTGGGATGCTAAAATACATGCAAATTGGGCCAAGTGTACTAGATTTTCATTTCCGTTTTCCTAGTACATTGTATCTTAGCACATGATTTTATAATACCTTTCAGACAATGTATTTCACATCTCATTGTAATCTTCCAGAGGATCCATTGTCTTCTCTTCACCTATTTAAATGGGACACAAGGTACTTGAAACACAAGAAAACGAAGTATTTGCCTATCTTTAATTAACCCTCTCTTTGTGTAGATTAAGATTGCCTTTAGTAACTGTCAGGTTTCTTGGCCAGTTGAATAAAAAGCTTCTTGCTTGCATTTCAATTGCTGTGCTTTTGTATTGCTAATGAGACTAAGCAACAGTTTCTTGGAGGCAATCTTAATTTAGTGATTTCGTTCACATTTTTATACAGGTACAGCGTTCCAGCTATGTAATTAATGGTGCCATCTCAGCTTTAGAGGTGGATAGAGAATTAAAAATCAGCATGACAAATGCATCAGGTGTAATTCAAATTGTGATGCCATGTTATAACTTATTTTAAATTATTTTCATACTGCAGAGTCCTAAGCTGCTTTACAGAGTTTATGCAAAATACACATAGTACAGACCCTTCTGTCCTCAGAAGGCAGTAGTGAAATGCGCAGTATCTGATTTAAGAAGGTTTAGTCATGGCCAGAACATGACTCTTGTGAATAAGACGTACCCTCTTCATTACTGGGAGCAGGCAGGACTTTAGGGCTTTTATGGCCCCATTAGGAGGGTTTCCTCATGGCAAACTTAGTGAGCTTCACAATGTGAAGGGTTGAGCTCACCAGTCTTATTACTATCAGCAAATTCCTACCAAAACCAATGTTTACACTTACAGTTGCAGATTTTGAAGTTTCAGCAGCATTCAGAACATTCTACAGGCAAAACTGGACTCTGACAGACAGCTGCAAAAGCAGTGGGAAAAAATGCGGTATGGTGATTTGTAAGTGAGCCTTAGTAGTCAGAAGAAACTTGATTAAAAATAATTCTCACCATACTGTTAAAACTAGCATTTAGCTTTTGGGCCAGATTATTTCAAAGAGGACTTTGGAATCATTGCACCTGGAAAGCTACCAGAGATATTCCAGGGTCAAATGGTAAAACAGCATCAGGGAAGGTTAAAGGGATGCATTTGCAAGTCAAGAAGACATTGAAGGGGATCTAATTATAGGCTTAATTGCTGTAGGTAATGACAATTCAAGCTACTATATTTAACATAGCCTGGATAGTATAACTGAGGTCATCCAACAAATGAATCAACAAATCCAAAGCAGATTTTCAAAAACAGTTAGAAAGGAATGGAAACTCTTAGACCCGCTGGAGAGGATTTTTATCAGTGTGTGAAGTTTTTCAGCAGGGCCCAGGTTTTACCCTGTGCATAGAAGGACTGTGGCTTTGTTTCAGGAAACATCTTCAGTGTGATTATTCGTAAATTTTTAGTAATGTATACACTCATTGTTTTGCTGGAGCAATGCCCATGATATGCTGTGGGTTTCAGAGCCGGAATTCGATCCAGGGTGCTATGGCCCCATTACCAAATCCATCACTGGCTTGTGTGGTGACTTTGGCTGAGGCCTCTGCGAATGTTTATGGTTATTTGCTCCCCAGTGTCTTCACATCTAAACTACCTATCTGTCTTCATAAAAAGTATACATCTATGATGAATAGTGCTGTGTAAGTGCAGTAACTTGATGTTTTCAAGGAGGAGACAAACAAGGGTCAGTGAAAAAGCTGACCTACGTAGGTGAAGGTAGCTATATTCTCTTCATTCCTGATATTTGTAGTTCACAAAAGCGGAAACAATGGGGTATTAATTCATGGTCTATAAAACAAATCACATTTTTAGTCTTGCATTTCAATCACTCTCATTTTTATGAACTTTGCAGTTGTGTTTCACTTGGGATGTATTTGGCTGCTTGACAAAGTGACTGGAGATTTATAATTCCTTATTAGTAACTCAGGGCTCTAAAGGGAATAACAGAGTACTTATTTACTTTTCTAGGTCAGACTCATGATGTAGAAGTTTAATGAACTTCTGCTAAACAGGAATTGAAGCAGAATTAAAATCTCAGAGTGCATCTGTCCAATAAGGTTATTCATCTTACTTTCTATAGGTTAGATATTTTTTCCTTGTGCAGGGCTATTTATGCTGCACTTTCTAAGTAATCAGCCAAGAATATGAGACTGTCATATAGAACCTGGTATTAAGTCAATGCACTGATTTGATTTTGCTCTGAAATTACATTATGTCAGATAACTGTATTTATGTGTCAGTGTTCAGTGCAGTAAGATCCCAGTTAAAATGTGCTGAAAAAGATTTTGTGATTCATGTTAGGAGCAAAACTATTGCTGCAGTTTTGATGCCTCTCATGCATTGTTTGAATCAATAAGGTGGGCACTTCTCTGTCAAGAACACGTTCAAATCTATGTTCCGGAAAAACAGCACAGTATCTATGCTTCCCTGTAAATGTGAAGGGAATACAGCATTTCATATTCTCACACGAAATATACATTGGGATTTACTTGAAACTACAAAATTAGTGGTGGAGATAAAGATGCATGAAAGAAAACCAAAAACGTATTACATAACCAGAGCCATACTTTGCACAGGACTTGTATTGCAGGAGGTAACAGCTCGTCTTTATTGAAAAAAAAAAGTATTTTAGTAGATACTGTTTGAGCCTTGGAGGTATAACTGTGTATGGATATAAAATGCCAAATCTCCTTGGTTTATGCAGTATTTAGTAAATATATATCCATTAACATATGTTTAAGACAGTGTACAGTTAGCTGGAAAAAAAAAAAAACCAAACAAACCCCACCAAAAATACAAATCAAGAGATCACAGCAAACAGTGAGTGAGGGGTTATGTCAGTGTATCCTATCTTCATGCTTATTCAGGGCTGTCAAGAAACACCTTCCTTCATGCTGTCCTAAATACCGATACTGAAATAAGTTCCTCCACCCTTTTCTCAAGAACGAGAGATCAAGATCACCTTTGCAAGAAAACATCTAATGCTCAATTAAACCAGAAGGTCCTCTGCTTTGCCCTGAAGAGTAGCCTGGTGGTTAGAATGCTTATATAGAATGCAGAACGTAAACCTTTCATGTCTTCCGTGGTCGGAGGTGATTTACAATTTTTTCTCTAAGGATATAACCCTAATCTCTAAACTACAAACTAATGTGGGGGTCAGAATACTTTATATTTCTTGTTGGAGCTGTGCCTTTAGGCACAAATTACTGAGCAAGCGGGAGTTCGAGCGGAATGCTGGGAAGAGCTTGGTTTAACCCCTGCTCCTCTTCCTGCATATTATCCAGTGACCATTTTGCATAGAACTCATGGATGTCCTTGGAGCATCAACTTGTTTCTTTAGCCTTGAGGCAAGCATGTTGTACAGTCTCTGTTCACCATTTCTTCTCATTATTAATACTAGATTTTCCTTTTTCTTTGGTTGATTTCTGCATTAATTGAGGGAAAAGAATATTGAACTTTGAATTAATTTTCTGCCTTACTCCTCATCAACCAAGTTACCAACTGGCAGAGAGTGCAGAATCCTAATTGATCTCTATGATACAAGAAGAAAGAACCTAGCTCAACATTTGGATCCCAGGTGCTAAGAGATAAATGGGAGAAAATAAAATGGCTTTCTATTAAACAAATCTGATGTGGAAGAGAGGGAAGAAGGATTTTATATTTGGTTTTCTGGTTTTGACCAGAGAATACTTGGCTTGGAAGCAATAAAATACCATTTTTCTTGCTTGTAAAAAGCACTTAAGAAGCAGGACTACAAATAGTAAGATGAAATTCCTATTTAATAGTAGGCAAGCAAGGATATGCCCATGTGACAGCTAAGCAGAGAAGTGAACAAAGGAATCTTTCAAAGCATTACTGGTCAGTCTGATTTTCAGTTGGTCAGTGGCAGGATCAGATGTAATGGTTTGTTTGCCAAAAAGAAAGACGAAAGAAATCAGCATTTCTAGAGCTTTTGAAATGGCAGTGGAGATTGCTGGCTTCTTTAGGATGTGGATAATGGGAATAAATTTGTCTGTGCTACTGTTGGCGGTGAAGGGAGGATTTGGACACCAGACCTATGCTTAGGAGCCCTGTGGGTGTTGAGAGTAGAGAAGAGGTGTGATCATGGACTGGCACAGTTGTTTTGAAAGAGATTTTAATGTAGAAGCATTTGTACCCATAAATTTGGTGAGGGGGTGATGCAACTTGCCTAGGACAAAGCACTTCCTTACTGTATAGTTGTATCTCTGCTAAGACTGCCTTTTTCTTTTTCTTTTTCTTTTTCTTTTTCTTTTTCTTTTTCTTTTTCTTTTTCTTTTTCTTTTTCTTTTTCTTTTTCTTTTTCTTTTTCTTTTTCTTTTTTTTTGGCATAATGTACTAGTTTTGCTATAACAATAATGTGCCTCTAGAATAAAAATGACCTAAGAATGGGAAAGGCTGAATACAGAGAAAAAGTGTCCCTCTTTCTCTTTGGGAGGGGTCAGTAGAAACAATAATGTAATAATAGCATTCCTATCCTATTCATTGATATGGATTTTTTTCTACTAAGATATATGAACTAGCTTGAAAACTGGGTCAACTTAAATGCTGTCACAAGTGCTCATTACTAAGCGTATATTGCTGCATACCTGTCACACTCAGCAGCTAGAATGAATTTCATGAAGAGACTGGGGTAAAAGGTGAAGCTCAACAGGATTATTGGCTGTGAAGGAGTCACATTTTTGTAGTTTGTCTGGTACAAAACAAAGGAAATGGCAAAATTGTGCTTGATACTGATAAGTACAAATAGTATTTGTCTTTTTGTTTTTAAACTGATATTTTTTGTTAGTCAAATTATTTGCATACATTTGGTAAATGGAGTATTATTCATTTATTAATGAATAATAGGTGGGGTTTTTTGCAGCTTAAGAGACTGAATTTATTGACATATCTAGACATGGAAATTTACTGAGAATTGCTTGAAGCCCTTTAGGGGTTGAAAGTTCTTTAAATGGAATTAGTTTCAGTGCAATAATGGTATTGTTGGTGATAAATTACATCACATATTTACTGGTAGCCAAGAAAAAGCTTTTTAGAAGATGCTCTTTCCTTTATGCTAAAATGAGGTTAGATGGATGAAAGCCATGTTGTCATCTCATGGCATATCTTTGCTTCTGCAATTCTAGGTGATCATAGTTCACTGTGGAAAATTTAGGATTCGTGTTGGAGAACAACAGCATTTCATCCTCATTGAACTGTCCAGTAAAGCTCGGGAAATAATAGCATGTATGATTGTTGTTCCATGTAAGTAGGTAGCTTGCCAGCCTGCAGCGAGCCAACGTCAGGGCTCAAGCTTGTACTTCCCTCACTGTGTTGAGGCTCTGAAAGCATCCTCTTAGACAGATCATGAGCTTTCCTGTGTGAGTAGGAAAGTGATAGGGAGAAGTAGTTCAGGCTACCTCTGCAGCTAAAGGCTGTCCTAGGAGTAAGTGACTCTCATCTGCTTCTACATCCATTCTAGTCCTTGGCTTTCTCGCTGATGATTACCTTCAGGATGCCAGAAGGCAGTGCTGGCTTTGTGATGCAAATTAGTCCTGCCAAATCTTACTAAGGTGATTCATTCATTCAGGATCAATTTTTAAGGCAGCTTGTAACATCTCTTATTTGGCATGAAGGATTTTGCCAAATATTTCAATGAGACAGCTACAATCTCACTCATGGTGGTTTTTTTAGTAATTCCTTTCATTCCCATTGTCACTTGGGAGTCGTATATCAGTCCCAAGAACTGGGCAGAGAAACACAACAAATTCACTCTCCCAGGGTGAGGAGAAATTTTGCCTGCAGGAGTGAGTTGAGTTGCTGGGTTTTCCTCAGGAGGAAAGCAAGGGCAGAGAGGACAAGAGTGGTCCAGATTGCCTTACTGTTTTTTACCAAGACACGTGATAGGTAACTTCTTAGTGGCTTGTTCCTCAGAAAGAGAAGGGGGGGAGGTAGCACAATAAAGTCTTTTACTAAAGTGAGAAGAATAAAACAAATATGCAAACCTCAGCGATATGGTTTAGTGGTGGTTTTGGCAGTCCTGATGTAATGGTTGGGCTTGACGATTTTATAGGTCTTTTCCAACCAAGTCAATTCTGTGATTCTATGATTCTGTGAAATAGAGGCTCCAGTGCATTTGTTTGAGAGGGAGGGAATAGAATAGACTTGCTGAAACTTACGTTGCATGTCCTGTTGTACAGGGATGGAGCCAGCAGCAGGGTGGCCAAGTAGAGAGGAGTTGCTGTGATGCTGAAGGCAATGTTACCCTGCAGAAGATTCAGGAAATTCTCAGATTTTGTTGCAGAACTTACTTCAGGGAGGAGCACATGTTAAACTGAGGCCGAGGAAAAGCTGGGCTTAGTTGTTTAGAGCACCTGAGCTCTAAGCAGTATTCTCCAAACCCCTGGAGAGTTAAAGAGGAGAGTATGGTGCAGCACTTCCCATTTAGAACTATTCAAAACTTCTGGGTAGTGAGTACATACAGATTAAGCAGCAGTATGTCAGTCGTGATAACTATGTAAGTCTGAAGTGTGCCTGTGCGACCATTCTTCTTCACACATTCCCTAGATACCATACTTCTGGACAATCCAAGTCAAAAAGTCAGAAATAGTGTCCAACTAATATAGTGGTTTAAAAATCATAAGCTATAAATATTATTATATTTGGAGTTTATTTTTCATTCACTTTTGAACTTCCATTGTGTACTTAATGTTACACTTTCCAGTTTCTCAGCTACTCTGAGAAACTTGTTCTCTTCTAATCCCATCACTCTGAGGTGGAGATGTAAGAAAAACATGCAATATTATGAAATATGTAATAAAATTGTCAATATGGTAAGAAGAGTAAATGGATAATTAATTTAATGCTATGATATGCAGCAATTCATCCTTCCCAGTTGGTGGTGCCTGAGTCAACTAGGTTGTCTACTAAAGTCCAGAAATGCTGTTAATTTGCAGGTGTGTCATAAGCAACTGTCACTCTATTCCTGAGAGGTAAAACAAAACAAAACAGAAGTTGTAAATGTGTTGCTTACCAAAATATGCTTTAATAAAGTAACAGCCATATGTTTTTAACAAGTGATGAATACATACAGAAGACAATTCTACAAACTGTCCATAGGCTGCAGTTTGTCCATATGACATCTTTGGTAACTCCATGCTGATAGCAGATACAAAAGCAGTAGAAAAATAATTGATTTCTTTAACATCCTAAAATTCACGTTCATATCCTCAGTTTTTGATGTATTCCCTTCATCCTTCAGAATGGATTTCAGGGATGTTTCAGATGTGTTCTTAATTTGCCATATGTGCTTCACTTATGTCGTATCACTGCAGTGGCACACATGTGGCACAGCGATTTTAGTGTAGAAAATAAAGATATACTGGGGAGTGAGCAACCATGAAGGAAAGAAAAAAAACACTGAAAAAGTAGTGAGTGGAGAAGCTTGGTGCAGAGGAAGCAGCCTGGGTTTGAGAGAGAATTATGTGTTGCCAGCCTGCCTTTGAAAGCTTGTTGAAGTGTGTTAGGCAGTTGGAAACGGAGACGTAAAGGGGAAATTTAGACAGCAAAATTTAACTGATGCTGGATAAAGGGGAATCTCCTGTGATGCTGTACGGCTAATTTTCACAGGGAATGTTTAATTCTTTCAGATATTGCAAGACTGCTTTTACCATTTTAATAAATAGAGATTGCTGCTTGTGAAAATCCACTTAGTAAATGTTATTTTGGAGGGTATTGGCATCATACACAGTACTGAGGCTTCTTTATCCACTTTTTACCTGACATGCTAAACAACTGCGAGTTTTCTTCAGTTCAGTAAGCTTTAGCTGAATAAATAGCCCTACCAATTCTTGATAAAATAGTCAGATAAGAAAAGTCATGTTATTAAGATGAATGGTTAATATGTGGAAAATTATTCAAAATAAAAATATTCTGCCTGCAGTTCTATTAATACTATCAATGCATATATAGTGCACCATTATGGTATATAAGAATTACATACATCCGTGTGCAGTAGACTGCATGGTATCTACCAAATCTTCACACTGTAAATAATTTACATTTATTGCCAAGCAGAATCAGAATTTTCGAATCTCAGAGGAAATAAAGTCAGCCATTCATGTTGTCATTATCACTGAACGTCTGGTAACCATTTCCACAAATGTAAAAGCTTAGACATCCTCCCTCTTCTTGGATGAGGTAAATTGATTGATTCCTGGAGCCAATTTGCTCAAGATGCAACTGTCTGTCTTGAACTTGATGTAGCATTTGCTCTGGGTAAAACAACAAAGAGAATGCTAGTACTTGTTTGTGCTTTGGGCTAGTCTGGAAAGGGTAGAATATTTTATTTTATGTTTTATATACCCCCTGCTACAAGTCTTGCTAGCAGGGAGAAAGGAGTCATTTTTCTACCATGATGCTCACAGTGCTTAATTAATACTCACCAGAGCTAAGCTCTGTAGAAAACCACAGATAAAAAGGAGAGGCCCACCAAATACTAAGACCCAACTTGCCATGGGAAGTGTGTGTGCAGTTATTTCTGATGAAGATGGTATGTTAACATTTTGTCTGTCTGTGGGTTTGAGTTGGTCTTTTCAGTTTTTTACTCAGGAGGAACAAACACATTATAAAATACTGCTAGTTAATGTTGGATAACTGGTCTTCAAATAGGATTGAAAGGCATCATTCAGAACATGAGAGAAAGCTCTTTCAACATGCAAAATGCACGGACTGTATTTGTCTTCAATTAGTAAACATATACGTAAATCACATTTCCATAGTGAGAGTTTGCACACTGCACAGAGCTTGCATAGCCTATGTTTGGTGGGCAAATGCTGCTGAAACAATTCAGGGGAGTGATCAGCCCAACTCTTGTCCCTAGTTAGAAAATCCTGTTGATACAGAGTTGCACAAGAATGCTGGTTTGACATAAAAAGATATGCATTGAACTTGAATATATAGTTTGTGATACAAGTGCTTCCTCTGTAATGCAGGTTTCCTCTCTTAAGAAACATTCACTTCAAAGTGTTATGCAAACTACTGCACTACAGCAGCAGCCACAGAAATATACTGCAGCATGTCCCAGCTATAACACACACCTGTCGGGTGCAGGGATCGAAAAAAACAATCAGCCAGCAAGTGATAGGATATCGCTGGTGCAGTATTTTCTGCCTATTGAAAAATAAAGACCTAGGATAGGGTTGGTGTCATGTCCAGAGGAAGTCTTTTGTGGATACAGTGCTATGGCATAACGCTTTTAACCTGTCGTCAGCCCCAAAGGAAAGAAGAATCTGTTTTCTTTGGATTATCTTGAGCAGCTACTACCTGACAAACCAGAAATGTCTTCCACTTATGCACACTAAAGTGAGCATTAAGCAGGGCATGTCTTTATTAGCTCTGGGAAAGAGGTTTCCTGTTCTTGTGTTAGCAAAGGCTAGTATTTATTACAGTGTAGTGTGGGAAGAAATTAGTCATCCATGATGCGGAGTGGGGTATTTTCTCCTTCACGTGGTTTCTCCATTTCTATGTTGTAAGCCACTATCACTTTCCTGCATTTTAGATGATGCATTTGCATTTTCAGTTTGTACATTTCCATTTCTGGTTTTGTTCTTCATTGGCAGATAAGAGGGGAATAGATATGAGAATTAAGGGGAAAGGTAGTGAGCCACCTAAAGCCACGACAGAATGGTTTGGGGAGAAGTGGTGTCCTTAGATACTGCTAAGGCATATGGATACTTGGGAACTATGTCCATGCGTGTGAACTAAACATAGAAATGCCAGGGTGCTTATAAATGGCCTAATTTACAAGTCGTGTCATTTTTGCACTGAATAACTGATTTGTATTCGCAGTTAACACCATTTGTGTCTGAGATAGAAAAGTAACTGTAGTATCCCCGTTTGCTAGCAGTTCAGACTTGGGACTGTAATGTAAAGTATAATGTCAGGCAGAGCATCGCCTAGTTGAATTTATGGCTTTGGAACATTTTGTTACACACCTGGTGTGGGACTGGGTGATGGGATTAGAGAAACCCCCACCTTTTCATGTGCCCTAACAGCAGATTGCCTGGTCTGCAGAGCTCTGCTGCATCAAAAGTAGATTAAATCTTTATTTAAGAATCACAGGATGGTGATAGTGCTCTTAAACAGTAGCTGCTATTAAAATGTCAGCATTGCTGTCAGTCACCGCCAAATACCTGAGTTAGCTGTTTCCCCTGATATTGAGAATGGAAAATAGACAGGTTGCTACTTAAAGTGAACTATTGTAAATGAGGAGCACAGATCTAATCCTTTCTGATATGGCTTATTATCCATCTGTAATATTAAAAATGTATGTTGTATTACTTCAGGGGTTGCACTGACCTCTAGATTTCATGCTTCTGGATTTTACTACTTCTTATGCGCTGTTATGGTTTTCTTCTGTGTTTTGGCAATATAAAGGCTTAGTCATATATGTGAAAAAAATGTGAAGTTAGAGATAATGTGGTAATTGTCCATTTTATGAAAACTTGAGGGCTTTGTCTTGTGAGCATTGTGCAAAATGGCAGATATTGATATCTGAACTAATTATTCAATCAAGGATTGGCAGGTCAGTCAATGGGAATGATGTACAATGGCCTAGAATTGATCACACTTCATTTCCCATCAATTGGCAGAGCAAATGGTAGCTCAGATGATAAGTTCAGATCATTTCCAGTCATTTTTGGGCTCATGCCTTCTGTTTTTTCTTTCTTTTTCTCTTCCAAATGAGAACCCCCAGACTATTTGGTGAAAGGGAATGTCCTCTCATGTTGGTGAATAAAGCAATGCAGAGTTTTTGTAGCCTCTGAGGGATGTGACACTATTTCAGGCTCGATAATTGATGCTGCTGCATAGTCCTGTAATCACCTAACCTTATTGAATTGTCCCTATGTGAAGATTTGATTTCAAATTTAGTAATCATTATACATCATTTATTTTCACATAGATTACAGGTTCATCTGTAAAGTGACAGAATTTCACCCCAGAGCTCATTGAATGTTCAGTTCTTCACTTTTACTCTTTTTGGATATGCTTGTGATGGTGATTTACTAGCAATTAGTAGGCTTCCATGACAGATTTATTGTAGCCTTCCAAAGAGTGATGAATCAGGTATGTGGCTATGGTTCTGTAGGACTTCTGTTTAATACAGAAACACAGAGTTAATTCTCGTTGAGAGCTTTGGTATGTAAGGCAGGACTTCACCCAATTAAAGCTCCACTCCTAAACCTAAATGTAAAATTGCAGTTTAAAAAGATCTTTGCTTAGCTACTGCCTAACCCTGAAAGCACCAACTCGCTGTTTCCTCATTTGAATTTCAAGTGAACTGGGTGCCTACACTTCTTTTCTGCAGCTGCCAAAATCTTTCTCTGATTCCTGTATAAGGCTGCTCAGGAGCTGGATATTAGTATTTCTTTATCCTAAATGCTCTGTCTGGTTCAGCTGACCCACCCTCCATTCAAACAGCCAGCCTTGCCCCCTGAAACGTAGCTGGAAGTGATGGTGCCACCTACGCAGGCAAGTTGTTTCTTCATATCACTGTTCACTAGAAGGTAGTTCGTACTTCATCACAGAATGGTTTGGGTTGCAAGGGACCTTAAAGATCATCTCCACATCCCCTGCCATGGGCATGGACACCTTCCAATAGACAGGTTGCTCCAAGCCTTGTCCAACCTGGCCTTGACCCCTGCCAGGGATGGGGCAGCCACAGCTTCTCTGGGCAACCTGTGCCAGTGCCTCACCCACCCTCACAGGGAAGAACTTCTTTCTAATATCTAAATCTACCTGCTTTTCTGTTTAAAGCCACCTCCACACACCCCCTTTGTCCTATCACCGCTTGCTCTTATAAGAAGTTCCTCTCCATACTTGGTGTGAGGTTTCTGCATGCATTCCAGTTTCTGGGGTTGTGTTATGTTGTTCTTGTCAAAAAGGTAATGCCCTATTTAGCTTTTGAGATAGCGATTGATTCCTTTGAAAATGGTGACTATTCAAAAATAATCTGGTTTTGAAAGGACCACTTGTTTTTGTATTATCAAGCTTTCTTTTGAAAATACATTGATCTGTTCTTTGCTTTCCCAGATGTCTGTTGCTCAATACTGATTGAAAATAATACCTAATTTCTGATGTGAAACCATCCATATGTAAAGCAAATGCATATTGAACAAAAATAGACTATTTTAATAACTTATTTTTTTAATTAAATGAAAATGTAGCATCCACTGCAGTCTCTGAAAGCAAACAAAACCCCCAGCACGTTTAGCATGTTAAAAAGATTTTGCTGTGTTCTCAGTGTAATACAGTAATTAAAAAGGAAACCAGCTAAGCCTTCAGAACCTGTCCCCTTCTATAGAATGTAATTAATTTCTGTTGAATTATCATAGCTGTAGTGTGATTATTATTTTTGAGGGGTAGAAGTCCTGCACTGTTGCTGCTTTCTGTGTTTTGGGAAGCAGGACACATGATAGAAAGGGAAAGATTTAAGCCACATTCCAGCTATAATAAAATGCTGACACATCAGTGGAGTTTGGCTGCTTGTTTCTTCAAATGTGGATTTCCAGGACAGAGGCTCTTCATGGCTGTGCTGCACTAACAGGAGCAACAGCTTCTCCTGGGAGGATGTGTTGGTTTCTTCTCAGAAGTGCAAATCTGGGAAATAGGCCTGACACAGTGCAGACACTGCCATGCTTAGGGTGAAATTCCCACTTTGTTCACACTGTCCAGGTGCTAGCTGTCCTCAAGGGCTCTCCCTTGCAAGCTATTTAGACACTTGTGGTCTCATGAGTGCAACTGGGCAGGCCGTCAGGATTATGCTCTCATGCCATCTCCTGGCAGATTGTCACTCTGTTTGCCTCTCCTGCATTGTCTGTGTCCCTTCTGCCCTGCCCTGTTCTCCACAGATGTATTTGTCACAGCGGGAGAGATCAGCAGGTAAGCCACTGGGGC
>NW_009919261.1:46583-56618 GCF_000696875.1 Nestor notabilis
ACAGTGCAGGTATGGGGCAGTGCACAGAGCTCTCCTGGGGATGCTGCAGGCTGTGGGTGTCAGATGTTACACCTCTGCTCATGCACTAAGGTAGACACAACTGCTGGGCTCTGAAGGTGAAACATCAGGCAGCTCCTGAGAACCACCTGATGCATGTCAGCATCAGAAATGCTGATGCCATCTCACCCTGCCAGCAAGGCAGTGGGCTTTGAGCAGCTGCAGGCAGAGGCTCCTGGCCCATTCTGCTGCAGGGTGAAGCAGCCCCTGAAGGCAGCCCAAGTGCCGTGCAGTAAAGATGGGTTGAACTACCTGGTCACATCTTTGTTCAGTGGAGTGAGGCAGTTACACCTGATGAGTAACTGGTCTCCTTTTTTTTTTATTCTTTGCTGAAAAATTCCCATACAAGAAACTGTTGACACTTCAGTATTTCTCTCCTACAAGAAGAAAATATCCTGTCATCAATTCTGAGAGCAGAAATTGTGGCTCTAGAGAGGTCTAGGTTTGTAAAAATATCCTGTTTAGGTGGGTGGGTATAATTTGGGGCAGTAAAGCTGGAAAGATGACCTATAAGTCCAGTGCAGAAAATCTACTTTAGAATGTGCCTATAGCTCTGAAGAAACCATTTGACAGAAGTTCATTCACATGAAACAAGAATCCTGGGCTGCAGCCAGGCATGGTACAGAGTCCTGAAAAGCAAGCACTGCTTACAGGATTTAAAATTTCCTGCTGCCAGATGTCAGTTAGATGTCAAGGGATTCAGTAATGGTGATCTGAAACAATGAAGGATTAAGAGATGCTTTAAAAAGAACCTCTGCAGCCTAGCACTTCTTGGTCATACTGCCATGCGCTCCTTACCGTTCTTCCATGACCACCATAACCCATCTTATCATAGGCTTTTGGGCTGAATTTTATGTGCATTCACTATCACTAAAGAAAGCGATGTCATCCACCGATCTGATCTTTTTTTTTCTGCCTTGTTTTTACTTATCTTTGCCTCCTTATTCTCATTATGAAATGGATCCAAGGAGTGATCCAGTGAAATGTACTCTCTCTCCCCCATCCAGGAAGAAGTGAGCAGGAATTGTTTAATGTCACTACCAGGTAAAATGCACTTCAAATGACACACATATCACATCTGAGGAGTACAATTTAGGACTAGTAATGTAAAATGAAAAGCAGATAAAGTGTATAAAGCACCCACAAATCCCCTGGTACTCTCCATTTCACCTTACTGCAGGAAGGTTCCATCTCTGCTGTTGCTCGCTTAAAGATGATAGGTTTTTTCTCTGATTTCTGTGGTACCTGTTCTTTTCTTAAACCTACCTCCTGCATTCTCTCTCTGGCACACCCTTCTACTCTTCAGATTCCTTGACCACAGTAGGGTAACTGTGGATTTAAGTTATATCATTTCCCCAGTTGTAGATAAACCTACATCTTTAAGCAAGGAATATACTGAAGAGAGTTAGCCAAGTACCTGGGAATCATGCTTCATTCAAATCAGTTGATGGTAAAACCTGTAATAATACAATTAAAGTGTTTGTGTACCTCAGCCACAACAGAATGCACAGTTATAAATGTCTGTGAAATACATAGATGCGGAAATAGACTTTACTTTTATCAAGGTCAACCCCCCTCTCTCCCTGTAATTAGCTGACTTGCTATCAGCTCTTTCCTGGCTCAGTTGTTCAAGGTCTCTCTCTTCTCATTTGCCCTGCAGCTCAGAGTTCCTTCTTCTGAGAGAGACCTTTTCTCTCCATCCAGCCTTTCTCCACTTCCTCCAGAAATTTGAGTTAACCTCATCCTTCTCACCCAAACTTATTTACCCCTAACTTACTCAGAAGATTGTTTCAACGTTCTGCTATAAACTGAAAAGCATCTCTTTGGAGAAGCAATGCCACGCTGGCAGACAAAGTGCCATCTCCTGTGCTTGATTGTCTTAATTATCCCTCAGTAGGCACATTTCAGTGCTGAATGTTTCCATCCACTGAGTGTTTAATTTGATATTAACCTGCACACTGACAAATAACTTGGTACAAACAGCCTGATAGATAAATGTGTGTGTTTTGTTTATTTCTGTCTCCTGATCAGGGCTGTGATAGTAGTAAACAATAGGTGAGACATGTTTGGAATGCTTGAGACCCTTTAAAATGCCACAAAACCTCAAAAGCTGAACCCTTGAATTCAAAGGATTGTTTTTCAAGTTTAGTTGTAGTCCAAAACCAGTTAACATTATAGTGATACAGAGTTGCAGATACAGATATTTTAAAACATTTTTTCAAAATATTTTCTTTTCATCTGGATTTTTTGACCAGTTTTACTGCCCGTACCTGTTTCTAGCATCTGTCTTTAGTGTCAATATGATTATGGAGGCTACCTTGGGATCTTGCTGCGGAGGTAGTACAACATTGTGTGTTGTTGAACCTGAAGCTTAAAAAAACCTTTGCTCGTCCATGACAGGTGCTGAGAGAGCAACTGAGGGCTTATCTCCATGGAGCATTTAAACTGGAAAGGGTTGCCAAAACATACCAAAGCAGATAAGAGAAGTTCATGTGAAAACTTCCTGAAGCAAAAATCCAACTGCCCAATACCTTTTTTGTAGACTATTGAAATAATTCCTGGTTTTCTGACACTTCAGTGATAACAATTTGCATAGTTAAGACATCACGCTTGTGGCTTTATTGCATTTTAGTGCAAGTATTCTAGCTGCTGAACAAAAGTAAAGCAGTTATTGATGTAATATGGATGTCTATTTGCACTCCTTTTAAGATAAACATTAGGTAATAACCATTTCTTTAGAGCCTGTATATTGTTCATATGATTCTCTCTTTTGTATAACAGCTCATGTTCATCAACATGATACATTCCTACCCGATTTTCCAGTTCTGTCTTTCATTGAGGATATTCTTTTCTTTCTCTGATTGCTTTTTCTTCTTAGACCATTACTCTAGTTGATAGCTTCAGGTTATCATTGTATCCTATCTCCTTCTCCAATAAGCCTATGATTGATACTAATCTTCCTCATGGGACACATTTATAGGATGCAGGATAGAAACTACTCTCTAAATCTTAGCTTTATATGTGCTGACAATTTGCAAGGTTGCACCTTATATTCACTTCAGGTGGCTTAGGGGAAAACATCAGCACCTGTAATCATGCTTCCAAATAAGAAGAGAAATGTGCTCCATATACTAAAAGTTACCTTGTTGTTCAGTCTCGTGTGCTGCTTCTGCTTGTATTCTATGTAACTAGAAAGGGCTCATTTTCTCTAGGTGGTCAATGTCCTGTAACCAAACTCATGCCTTTTCTTTCCAGTGAGAGGAGCCATATTTTAATTAATCTAATGGAAGCTTTGACTAGCAGGCAGTTCCCTGAAAAAGAGTTAATGTGCCGGAAAACACTTCACACAAGCAGAAGACTCTTCAGTGACTAATGTGCTTAACGGTACTTTCTCTAAGAAAATTATCCCAGTGAAAGCTTTATGGAGTACATTTGTTTTTCTGTTTTTCTTTTCATAATACAGCCTCATGTTTTGAAATTGAATTAGATATGTCTAAGGGCCTTTTGAAAATAGAATGACTGTACTTTTATTACAGGTTTTGCAGATGCCCATCAGTATAGTATCATGGAAAACAAAAATATTCCATTCCTTGGAGGAATAAAGCCTAGGGTGTTGTGATCACTAGTGTAATGAATGCATTTGCTGAAGGTTGGTTACTTCACTGTTTCTACTTATCAAATATCTGAAGGCAGAGTCCAGTTATATAATTAACTCTGAAGAATCAATGGGAAATCAAGATGCTAATGTTTCCATAACATTTGCATATTCAAGCTCCATAGCACAAGAAACAGAGAGAAGTAATAAGAAATTCATTTGTTTTATCTTTTATCTTGTTAAACAGACATGCATTTATCTTTATGAACAGACTCGCCAGGCCTTTTTTGAATTGCAAAGTTCTGTTGCAAATGCTTGTTATTAAGATTTGCATAAGGATGAACAATGTTGGGCAAGTGGTATCTCCTACCCTTTCTGTTTACTTGTGTGGTATCAGTCACTAGGATATAGTTTTCAAGACAATCAGTGCTTTTAGTTCAATGATAATGCAGTTTGTTTTCATGGCAGATGCTCTAACATTCCAAAAGTCTAGTTCAACAAAAATTATAAATGTGTTTGTTCAGAGGACTTTTCTCCCCCTTCTTTAAGTGGTCTCTGTACCTGCTGACATAAGGGTTAAAGAATAAAAATGCACGAAGCTTGAGGGGGAAGTTTGAGCTGACAAGCAGAATGCAGAAATTAAGCTGCACCCTTCATCTGAACATACATGTGAAAATGTCATAGTCAAAGCAAAATCATCTCTTAGATCAGAACTTGGCACCACAAAATCAAAACTCCCAGAGACCTGAAAAGGGCATGTACCACAGCAAGTTGAAGTTGGTTGAAGTTCAAAACTCTCTTCACACCTCAAGTGTTTCAGTCTGGTTTTTTGTTCCAGCTTTTTATATACAGAAGTGTACCTAAAATGTCACACTATGCATCTGAATGATTTTTTTACTGTTCAGAGACTAGTTTAAGAGCATTATTTCATAGTGTGTCAGGTAGATGAGACTTGAAAAATAGCAAAACAAACTCTTCGTGCTTGTATGTATTTTCATTTTTAGTTGTTTACATATTTTTATGAAAGCACTGTTACAACATCAACATATTACAAAGCAAAAATAATCAGGGATCTTGCATTATTTTCACAGGATCATGTCTCCCAGAGTACTTGCATTGTAGAAATCACTACTGCAGTGCAGTGCAGCTGTACTTCACTAACGAGACAGGTTGAGCTTGCTGTGTTGACTTACAGAACAGAAGTTACCCACAAGTGTGCGGATTCAGGGTTTCTATTCTACTTTAAGGTGATTGTTAGGAATTTCTCAAAATTTCTCAAAAACAGCAGATTTGGCCTTTAGAATTGTCAGTCTTCTAGGGAAAACATTAAGGGAGGAAGCAATCCGATAGAAACAATATGTATAGCTTGCTTATGAGGAATGGATGTAATGGCGAGAGAAGCTTTATACTTGTAGCAGTGCTGAGTGACAGGGGTTCACAAGAGCTAGAGCAGCCATTTGTCGTGTGCCAGCAATGGGCTGGGGATGCCTGGAGCTCCTGCAGAGGTTGGGGTGCCCATTGTGACAGGGACATTGTCCTCAAAACCTCTGGGAAAGGAGAACTGGGAAGGAGCAGCCAGCTTAGTGGAGCAGTGTCCCAAGCCAGCAGCCTGTGGGAAACCTCAAAGAGGCTTAAAGCTGCAAGTAAAAAGTTAGAACTGAAGCTGCTAGGACAAAATACTGTTTTACTGGCAATGCATTAATTAGTGTTGTTGCCAGTGGCTGATGACCCAGCAGTCAAGAACAAGCCATAAGTCTCAAACGCTTAGTTAAATGTCATTCATCCAAAAGGAATTTGGATATTCTTTAACTTTTCTCAGTCTCTCTTGCTTTCTCCCAATATATTTTGAAGTCATCTGTACTATTTCCAGAAGTATCTATAAGGAGTGCTGGTGTTCATGAACTGACATATAGTCTTCTTTTGCTGAACTCTATAATGAGCTGTTCTTCACTCCAGAAGATCTTCGGTTTGTTTTTGCTTGGTTGGTTGGTTGTTGTTTGCTGTTTTTTCCCAAGCTAAAATACTCTATTCTTTATACTACTGATAATGGAGAGATCTGAACCCAGGGGTCTTGCAAGTAGGTCAGTAAGTATTCTGTATAGGAAAAAAATGTATTTGCCAGGGTTTCCTGATTTTACTGGAGGGAATTGTCTTGTTTTCTAAATCTTTGCTTTAAGATAAAAAGACTTCTGTAAGGGGGGAAAAAAAAAGATAATTTGATTGCATAACAGAGAAAATAATTACATCTAAGAGTAACATATTTTGAATCAGGAATAACATTTTTCCATTGGGTTTTTTTTTTTTTTTTTTTTTGAGCACAGAAGTGTCTGAAAGTAACATTTTTCTATCATTGGACAACATAGATTTTGAAGTCAATAACAGAGCAGATTGCCTCAAATTGGAATATACAGGAACAATTGTGGCATTGTTTTTTGTTTCTGTTTGTCTGTTGGTTGGTATTAAACAAATCAGAGGTATGTGATATAGCAGCAGTACTTCCCAGGCTGTAATCTATGCAACAGAAAGTTGCCAGGTATTAGTTTGGCCTGTGATACAGTGATGCAAGGTTGCACTCATTTGTTACAGCATTACGGTGCTGTTATGGGGTTTACCAGAACCTAGCAAGGTTCACCTGTTCCCTCCATTCCCTTGGGATAGCCTGTCTATCCCAGAAAAGCACCAGCTGCTTTTGCAGTCTTCCGGAGTTCTCGCACTGTGAGCTTGCTGTCCTGTAACCTTTCTTCTCTCTCTCCCCATATATATTTTCAGGTGACTGGAAGTGAGAGGTAATTTGGGCAATTTATGTGGCTGATTCTTGGCTCATTTACTGTCTCAGGGCCCTCAGTGTTGATATGACTGCCTTGTGTTGTCCAAGTAGCCACATTCTCTTTTTTTTTTTGAGCACAGAAGTGTCTGAAAGTAACATTTTTCTATCATTGGACAACATAGATTTTGAAGTCAATAACAGAGCAGATTGCCTCAAATTGGAATATACAGGAACAATTGTGGCATTGTTTTTTGTTTCTGTTTGTCTGTTGGTTGGTATTAAACAAATCAGAGGTATGTGATATAGCAGCAGTACTTCCCAGGCTGTAATCTATGCAACAGAAAGTTGCCAGGTAATTAGTTTGGCCTGTGATACTTACAGTGATGCAAGGTTGCACTCATTTGTTACAGCATTACGGTGCTGTTATGGGGTTTACCAGAACCTAGCAAGGTTCACCTGTTCCCTCCATTCCCTTGGGATAGCCTGTCTATCCCAGAAAAGCACCAGCTGCTTTTGCAGTCTTCCGGAGTTCTCGCACTGTGAGCTTGCTGTCCTGTAACCTTTCTTCTCTCTCTCCCCATATATATTTTCAGGTGACTGGAAGTGAGAGGTAATTTGGGCAATTTATGTGGCTGATTCTTGGCTCATTTACTGTCTCAGGGCCCTCAGTGTTGATATGACTGCCTTGTGTTGTCCAAGTAGCCACATGCGCTGCCATGTTGCACAAGGTGCTGTACATGTGGCTCAGGTACACATGAAACAGTGGCTGCTTATAGACAGTGGGTACGACTGAGTGTCAGCAGCTTTTACATGCACGATATGCTACATTTCAAGGTAATTAATATGGATGCCATAAAACTCACCTGCCTCTCACCCTATCCCTTTTCTGGTCATTTTGAATCAAGGCTCATGAAGTAAGAGTTGCATCTCCTACCTAAAATTTAACTCATATGCTTTTTTTTGTTTGCTTTTTTTTTGTTTGCCTTTTTTCCCCAAACATCACTGTAATAATTACTGTAACAGAGCTTTCTGTGCAGCTAATGTTCTTCTGGTTTAATGGCCCCTGGTTATTCTCAGGTCATCAACTTTTCCCAGCTGGTCATCAATCCCAAAGAACTGCCGTGTGCCTCCATTGCTATTGCTTAAGTAGATGACATTTCGAGTGCAACTGCTGCTTCGCAATGAGATGGTATTACAGCCAATAGCTTTTTCCCCCCTTGCTTTCAATATTGTCAAAGCATTATAAGCAGCTGGTAGGAGAGTGTTGCGCCTGTTGGCTGTGAATTCATCTGACAGTTTTTAGGTGTGAGTTTTGTAGACTTTGACTGAAAGCATCTGAGTGAGGTGACTGAAAATGACTTGCCCGGAGCAGCTACATGGGCTCAGACCCCATGCATCATTCAAGAAGTAGCTAGGCAATACCTAGCTACTAGAATGTTTTGGTCTAAAGACTTTTTACCAGAAGAAACAGTTTCCAACAAGATCTGGGACAGATGTTTTGGGGGGGTGTTAATGTTTATCATCTAGCAAATGTTGACATCTCCTCACTCACCCTTCTCCCCAAGTTTCCACAGCTCCACTGATGGTGGCCCTTGTTTTCTAACAATTGATGGATTCTCTAGCAGACTTTTAAAAGAAACAAGTAAGTCGTAGCTCAGTAGGCCAGAAACCAGCAGAGATTGTTTAGGTGAAAATGTCTTGCTATGTGGATATTCAAACCAATGTGAGTTAATATTGGTGCTGACTACATTTCCTTTAACCTCATTAGCACTTCATCTTGCTTTCCCAAGCATGATGGTGGAACAGCTAGTTCACCTTAGAGCTTTTGCTTGGTAATTCATCAAACTGGCAGATGAAAGCTTAAAGGAAAATGCATGTAAATACTGCATTAGGAACCTTGGCTCACAAAGGCATGAACATTTCTACCCATATCATTAGCTCAGGATTACAATCCATATATGTGAAAGAAAAGGGACTTTGTTGTTTGGGGAAGATGGAGATACAAAGCGTACTGGTTGTATCTTTACACAGATTCTGTCTTTAACTAAAAAGCATTTAATCAGTCATTAGCTATTCTCACAGAAGAAAGGCTTAGACTGCAACCACTTACTACCTTCAAAATTAAAAACAAATTACTTAAGTAACATACCCCCTTCAAATACTGGGGGCCAAAGCGTTTTGGAATGGAGGTTTGAGATAATCTCAGACCTAGGCTATGTCTTCTTTTCAGCTTCAGAATTTTCAGCTGTTCCTCACTGCACACTGATTTAGTCATTTGTTTCCTATATACATGTGGTTGATATTACATGTAATTATTATATGTCACCATAGTGTCCCCTCATTACTAAGTTTACACCTGGAGGTATGCTAACCATATTGGTAATAGCATGAACAACAAGCTGCCATGGAGACCACAGGGTTTGATCCTGAGGTGCTGAGGCCCTTGTTGTAAACTATGGGCTTAGGTTGCTAGCACTCTCCAGAGCGATGAATAGTGTCACCTCCTTGGTAGACTGGATCTACTGGGTACTACAAGATCAGGCCAGTGCCACAGTGCAGAGACAACTGCTCTCAGCATGTTGCGCGTCTGATTTGGAGCCTCTGGAATTAAACCAACCTGTTACTCACCGAGAAAGTATTGGAATGCCATTCTTTATGGTTAGCGATTAAAATAATTTCCTGATGGGCATCCTTAGGGAAGAACAGTAGATCCAAATGGACTTCCAAGGAACCCCAGACCAGTGAGCAACCACAGTTCACTCTGCTGGTTTTGGTTTTGGGGTTGTTTCATTTGTATTATTTCAAAGAAAGGAGAAGACATACACTATGTATGTTCTGTAATATAATGTTACTGGTCTTAAATGCTGCAAGATACTGTTTCCTGGAGGGCCACCTTCAAACAGTTGTTACCTCCCAGTTTCTTTTATTCTTGTTACAAAGTAGCAGTTCAAGGATACTGTCAACCCTTTGACCTTTTTGAGTTCTCATGCTGAGCAGCAGATGCAGTTACATACCCCTCTTACTGATACCTGTATCGGTGGGATACCTGAATAGTATGATTTATCATGCATTTTCATCTTCATGAAAGCTTGGTTTACTCTCCTGATTCCATCAGGTCAGCCACTCACTGATGAGGCACCTCCTGTTCCATTTTACTGTGTAACTTTTAAACATGACCTGACAAGCTAGAAAAAGTTCAGTGCACTAACTCACTGTCATGTAAAATATAAACGGACATTAATGACCAGCTCTGACTGTTGAACCACGAAGGTGGTACAAGAGCACTTGTTATAGCAACTCAGAAATAGCATGGAAGGATTGGACCAAGGTATAGCTCTCTTCCCTTAGCAAAATTCCCTGACCCCAAGGTTGAAAAGCTATTTACACCTGTGCTTATGAGGACTTACAACTGATCATTTCCTGCAAAAGACTGAAAGGGGAGAATCAAAAATGCTCCAATTATAGCTCATATATGGTGAGCAGAAGTACAATCCTAGCAGCCAAGAACAGTACAGAAGCTGCTGTGAATACCGTATGTGACGCAACAGTGGAAAGGAGGATTTAAACAGTAGACTTGAACCCACAGAGGAAGTTTAAGGGCTGTAGACCTACACGC
>NW_009919261.1:56649-102719 GCF_000696875.1 Nestor notabilis
AATGTACAGGTAGTATGTCCCCAGCTATTTGGGGAAACTGCTGGCAGAGATTTACGTAGAGTGCTCTGAGAGTTTTGCTGTAAAATATGCCATGTTCATGTAAAATATAGTTATCATGTAGTGAGTGGGAAGATGTCTACAGCTAATTTTGAAGTATGTGTGTCTTTGCAGCCTTTAAAGATGCACTGCAAGAGCTGTGCATTGGTAACCAGCTCTGGACACCTTCTGGGAAGTAAACAAGGTGACAGAATCGACGAGACAGAGTGCGTAATACGAATGAATGATGCACCTACTCGAGGTTATGGAAAAGATGTTGGAAACAAAACGAGCCTTCGAGTCATTGCACACTCCAGTATTCAGAGGATTTTGCGAAATCGCAACGAACTCTTAAATATGAGCCACGGTGCCGTGTTTATCTTCTGGGGTCCTAGCAGCTACATGAGGAGAGATGGTAAAGGCTTGGTGTATAATAACCTGCAGCTGATGAATCAGATACTGCCTCAATTAAAAGCATATATGATTTCTCGCCACAAGATGCTTCAATTTGATGACCTTTTTAAACAGGAAACTGGGAAAGACAGGTGAGAAATTACATGGATACATCTGGGGGACATTATACAGTAGTAAAATAACATAGTTTATATATATACACCAGTTCCAGGTCTGCTCAGAGGGATCATCACACCCCTTAAATCCTCTGCCTCATGAGTTGTAATATAATATGACATGCCAAATAACATAACTTGTAACATAAGTAAAAAATGCACATCAAAATAATTTGTATGGAGTATTGCCTCATCAACTCTGAATACCAGAATCTGGATGTACTGTTCACACAGCCAAGGAGGCAGGAGCTGTTTAAGTCTCACTTTGGGGTAATATACCTGAAAGTTTTTTTTTTACTGATTCTGAAAAATCAGAATGGATAGGTTATGTTTTCTTATAGAGGAAATGCCACCATTCAGTGAATTATAATAGCTGTTTATTGAATTTAAGCATTCTTGGAAGATTGCAGCTATAAAGCTTCTTGTAAAACAAATAAACATTAGTCATACATTAGGTGCTTCAAAGCAGTTCATCTTATACTTCCAACTGGGAAAAGGAAAGTTATTATGATAGTTACATCTTTACGAGACTGTTTATGACTTGTAGGCAGATCTTCAAATCAGATTTTAGTAAGTGACCCACTGCAGGACTTGAGCATTTTCACATATAATGTCTGAAAATGGGCATTTAAACCAAAGACTTCCTAGCAAGAAATAAATTTATTTTTAAAGAACTCCTATTTTTTACTTATTAAATATGCTGCTGTGAAAGTGGAACAGGATCTCCACTTAGGTACAAATGAAGAGGTAGGTTTATTGTGCAGTAACTCATGGTGAGATTTTTGTAGCTTCACAAATACTATACATACACACCAAAGTTAAGAGCTGGGCTTGATCCTTCTGTGGGCAGGGAGGACTCAAGAGCACAGGCTGTGTTTTCTGGGCTGCACAACAAGGGCAGCACCAATGTTAAAGGAAACTTGTATCCTTTTTAGCCGACTGTGACTGTATCTTTGCTTGGCATTTGCTGCCTTTGTCATACCCCCCACAGTTTGCTTGCAGAGCACTGTTCAGTTATAGTGGATCAAACTATTCATCTAAGTTCTCGGCTGACTCACAGTAATTTGGTCAGTTCCTTACCATTAAAGGTCCTTTTCTCTTCATCTTCAAATCAATGCTTGCGAGTCTCTGCCAGAGACTGCCTCTGTCAGAAGGAGAAGGAAGGATAACAAGGGGAGATTGCTAGTCAGATGTATTACAGCCTTTCCCAGGTTTGTTCACCTAGAGTACAGTGAAGTGAGAAGATGAATTAAGCATTTGAACCCTCCAAGAACAGTGCAAAGGATTATCTATCTGTACACCCAGTGTTTACAAAGGCATGTAAGTTAACAAAGCTGTAGCAGCACAGTACCATGGCCCACCATCAGTCCTAAGGGTCAGACCCTGTACACAAGGAGTGTACGCTGCCACCTCCTTTCCTGGATTGCTCTTCCAGTGTAAGACCACTTGCAGTTCCTGGTTTTGAGGAACAATTTACCTCCCCTGCTTCAATCTGGTCAGTTAGTTCTGCCAGGGAGAGCCAGGGTCCCATTCCTTTCCTGACACTTGCTTTGCAATTTCAGGCAAGCTGCTCTTTCTGGTTCTGCATCACTCATCTGGAGCAAGAGGCCTATAGTTGTGCATGTGATGAAAGCATTTCTGTTTCTGCACAGGCACCAGGCTCAGACTTGGCTTCTGAAATATTCTCAAGGCATTTGAGACATAACGAGTTTATAGCAGACTCAGTCATGGGCACCCTCTACTCCCCATGTGAATCAAGGGCATGTGGACACTAGCAAAATTCAGCTGCATGAACAAGCCCTGTTGCTTTTAAGAACTCGCAGGCTCTGCTCTGTATGAACTGCTCCTTTAGAGGACACATACAGCATACTTGAAGGACTAAGAAGATTAAAACGGAAGATGAAAATAAATGAATAGGCAGTACAGCAAAAGAGAGAGAAGATGAAAAGAAACATGGGTAGGAAGGAATTAGTAAGGGGAGAAAATTTATGTAGCTGTGGGGGCAGGAGCAGAATATTATACAGCCCAGAACGCTGCTTGCTGTTCCCTGTGAGGTTTCTGCTGAGCTCTTGACATTAGTGCCTGCAAAAAACAAAGGAGGGAGTGAGAAGCCTGATTACAAGGTTCCAATAATCAAACCATTCATTTCTGTCTTGAGAATGATGAGAATAAAGGTAATTGGATGTATTGTGCTTTTAAAAAAAAAAAAAAAAAAGCTGATTTTGAAATGAAAGGAAACCTTCAGAAAACACTGCCGCTTAAATAGTTTGGTGAATGACAAAGGCTTCAGACCAATGTATTTGGTATTATAAAGTAACTGTACTTGAAAATAACTTTATAATTGAATAAGGGTACATTAAGAAAATATGATTCAGAAGCAATATTATAGTAATTAGATAAAGGAAGCATAAATGAAATAACTTCAGGAAGAGTATTTCCATAGAGATTATAAATGAGATTTTGGTGGAGCAGAAAGGCCTTTAATTGTAATTTAGTGTGCACTACAGAATTATCAGCACAGTGCGTTAGTTCAGCATATAAAAGAATATCTGATAATTTCCCCTAATCAGCACATGACAGTTCTTCATATTCTTTCATTACAGTTGATTAGGTATAAAAACAGTATTCTTTTGTTGGACTCTTGTTCAGATCTTTTATGAAAAGGCAAGACACTGTAACCCTGTTTCTCTATTGCTGTCCTACAGACACAGTATTTAAAGAGGCTAGAGTGGTACTTGAGTAAGTTTTAAAATATATTTCATTGTTCAGCTTTTAAGCTAGTTTATTTAAATTCAGTTATTCTCCTGTGTATTGGAAACATTAAGTTACAGTCTAAGTGTGTGTAAGCAAAAAGAAAACTAACCCAGCAGGCAGCCTACCTGGGTTGCCTGACCTGTATAAAGCCCAGCCACTTCGGTCATGGTCTAGATATGATTGCTCCCTTGGTTTTGAAATGTAAAGTCTTAGGCAGCTAAAACAGTGGCCTTGCGCAAAGTACTCCAAAGTACTCTTAGCCTGACCGTGTTCCTGATTTACCCCGCAATTCACAGGCTCAGAAACTCTCTAGCGGCAGGAAAACAATTTTTTAAAGTTTTTCTCTGTATTTCCCTTTCCTAATAATTTTGAGCCAAAAATTATTTACTGGTTTCAGTATATTGTTTCAGTGCCTGAAGGCCTCTGCTGAGCTTATGACCCAGCTACAACATGTGACAAATTGCACCGCCACCCCCAAGCTTAAGTGCAAATTCAGAAAATAAATAAGGCTCCATAATTGGAACTAATGAGATGCTTAAATCATGTTATTCTCCAAATGCTAGCTTAGCCTGAAAGTCTGTATGTCAGGAGCAATAAAAACGTACATTTCAGGTGTTCACACACTGTCAGGTGCCCCACAAAGGAAAGGACAAACTACCTAGGCTCTCCAGCCTCCTTCAGACACTTTTGCTTAAAGAGTTCCCATATGTTTAGAAGTGCCTTTTAAGCAGCAGGTACTGATACTACCACGTGGGTTTTTTTCTTTGTAACCTAATTCACTGAGGAAACTGAGAACCTCAGTACAAGGCATTTCTTAATCTGACAGTGCTCAAAACATCTCCCTCCTACTGCCCTGTTGGTGAACTACTTGGAACCAACTTGTTTAGCATTAGCTTGGGAAGCTGCTTGCCTACCGAATTACTCAGTGATCACTGGCACTTGCTCACAGTGGCTGTTGTGGCTTCAGTTCCCTGCTTCCAGGACTGTGGGGCATTCTGCTGTCACTGTAAAAAATGGTCTTGGACTGAGGTCAACACCTGGAATTCCCAGGTGACTGCTCTGATGAGAGTTCTTTGCTGTGCTTTTTTTTTGGGGGGGTAGGGGGGTGGTCACAAGACTTCACAGGTGTCAGGCAGATAGATATAGGTGTGGTGGAATGGGGTTTATGTACATTCCACATTAGTACAATGTGATACAGTGCACAAGCTATCCACGAGCCTGCTCGTGGTGCCTCAGCTTTAGCAAGAGATTAAAGGGGAGCCAGTCACTGACAGGCTGTCATCAGGAATCTGAGGCCTTTCTGGGTCACAGATGACACCAGCTTGAACATCTGCCTGCAGAACTTTTCTAGCGGAGTGAGGAGCCATTAGGGAGACTGGTTGTCTCCTTTAACAGCATTTGAAGAGAGACCTTTGAGTGAACTTGGTTTTGAGACTCATCTATAGATGAGTCTCCCAACTTTATGTGCCTCCGTTTCTAAGAGAGGTGCCCAGCTCAGTCCTGTAGGGCTGCCCCTAAACATGCCTTTACAACACTAAGATGTGCTGCTCTCTGGCATTTCCTTGACCCTCCTGTTACAAGACTGCCAACATTCCTCCAGCATAAGGACAGTGCAGGAACTTAACATAGGACCAAGACTTTGAGTGCCTGGTGCCAAGCAACCAGTAACCATTTTAGTACCCAGCTCTTGCACACTAAACAGTAAGGACGGGCAAATGCTAGGAAGAGGAAACACTACTGTTGCCATTTTGCAGATCAGAACCTGTGATACAGCAAAGTTTAAGCACAGCTTCTAAACCTCTTACATCTGTGAGCAGTTATATGGAGATCTCTCCTATTTTGCATGAATAATGCTGGGATCAGTTGTGCTTCTTTTGAAGGTTTCTCCCAGATTGCAGAGGCGGCCAGGAAAGGAGCTGCCTTAGAGGGCTCCCTTGCAATATTGTCACTCATATTCAAAGTGCCCACCAGGCAGGGAGGGGACTCAGGGCAGGATCGTTCCCAAGCTGGATAAGAGTTTCTTGCCAGCAATCACAGTGAGGGGCTGGGAGCTTCTAGAAATCAGATCATGGATGGGGTAAGAGGAAGGAGGGTTAGACCAAGCACTTGAGGCCCGATCTCACTCCAGCACACAGGCTTCTTTGCATATTGTGGGAGGCAGCATTTTAAGCAGCCCTCTTCACCCTTCATGATGCATCTTCCTGAGCACTTAGTAAGTGATTATAAATGTGTATAGATTACTACGAGAAGATTATAAATATAGGACATGGAGTTTCAGTCACTTACAGTAAACTTAACAAAAGGTCAGCTAAATATTAACATTGCTGTGCCCAAAATTAATTACAGCAAGGACAGTTTCTGCATAGATTAGTCTGCTGACAGAAGACACTAGCAAAAGCCTTAAAAGGTGAACAGGCAAAGTAGTCTTGGTTGCCCAATTTTCATAACCTTTCACAAGAATGAAAAAAATGCCCAGAAACTGCTTCAGATATATCACGAATTATTTGTCAGCCTAGAAACTTAATCATGTTTTTGCTTTCAGGAAGATATCCAACACTTGGCTTAGCACGGGCTGGTTCACAATGTCTATCGCATTAGAGCTCTGTGACAGGATAAATGTTTATGGCATGGTGCCACCGGATTTCTGCAGGTAGGATTTATTTTGGAACCATTATTAGCCAACAAGGTTGAATGTTACCGATAAATATCTGAATCTTCTAATTTTTTTCCTCTGCAACATCTTCAGTCCTCTTAAAGCAATTAATTAACATGTCCCAAGATCTGATTCTGAAAACAACAAACAGCATTTAATTATGTTATATAAAATATTTAAAAATGTTGTTTGTAGTGTGGGAGAATTAATCCATCTTGCTGGTTTCTTTTAGTCTCTGAATATTTATCAGCTAAAAGTAATGCAATAATTGGCATGAAATTAATCTGGAAAAAAGTAGAACTGGAAAACATTACTTTTGTTCTTAAAGTTTCCCCCCAGCTAATAACAGAGTTCTCACAGTGACTAGTTTCTAAATTGAACTTTCTGTTCAACTCAGTTAAAATTGTTGTATCTGTCACATAAATCCCAGTCTTCCAGTCAACTAACTTCCTAAATAATCCCCACCAAAAAAAACCAAACCCAAAAAACAAACAGGATTTGGATCTACACAGAATAGATGATCATTCCTGTAATCACCCATTTTGGGCATTCAGGGCATGGGCTGCAAGTGGTAGAAGCAGCAGCACACAAATTCTGCCTGTGGGAGCTGGGCTTAAACCACAACACCCCTTCACACTGTTTATGAACTAACAGCTTGGGTACATTTTACGGCTACATTGTGCCTCCAGTCACATTTGGGACTCAGACCCAAGCTGCTGGTTAAGGCTTCCCGCTGTGGATCAGTTATACAGAAAAACAATCTTCAAGATTCCAGGTACTGGACCAAAATCACATTTAGCCACATAATGCAAAGTACTGATCTAGTATAAATTCATACATACTTGTTTTACATCACCAGTCTTTATGCTGACTTAACTATCACCTGTCCATCCATTACTAGGCCCTGCACTCTGGCCTTTCAGAAAAACGTACTTGTGTGCCCACACCTCATCCTGATCCCATCTGCACTGTTCGGTCACCAGCGATGCACGGAGCTGGAATTCTGGAACAATGGCATCAGTGCAATCCTTTGTCAACTGCTCATGAATCCCTTTCACTAAGAAGTATTTGTTTGAATTTTGTGTTGCAAATAGAGTGATCTCATTGAGGTCTGGTTCATTGACTAATTCAAGATGCTTTTCAGGGGCAAAGGGAGCAAGGCTGCAGTGACAGGTTAGCTCATCTGTCAGAGAACAGGACTGCTTTGACTTCTTTCTGAGCACTGAAAGGATCATTCAGGAATCTGCATTTGTCCTGGGCACATAGCAGAAATCCCTGAAGAAATTACAGTATAAAATGTCAACACTAAATACCACTTTGTGAGAATTTCTACAAATTATAACAGAACTCTAATGATAAATGCTGTGATGTACTGCCAGATTTCATCATGAACTCTCCAAGGAAAATAACAAACCAGATTAGATATTCCAGACAACATAAATACCTTCCAGAGCACAGCATTTCAGTTCCCCTGTCACTGCAGTTGGCCAAGACACGTATCTTCAGTTTCTGTAAGTGGCTGGTCTGTCTTACTCCAGAAGTGGCTGTATTCCAGTAGCACATGGAAGTAATTCCTGAATAAACTGATGATCTGAAACTGCAGAAGACCACAATTCACTGCCAAGCAATGTTCAATACTGACTTTTCAGGCAAAGTCAGATTAGTTTAGATACATATACTTAATAAAAACAAAACAAAACAAAACAAAAACCCAACAAAAACTGAAAAAGAAAAAAAGCTGGTTTTAAGAAAGGCTAAAATTGTCACAGAAACCATATGAAAGGCTTTCATATAGTTGATACCCTAAAATCAAATGGATATAATACTAAATTATAACAGAAGAAAGGCTGTAATCAATCCTACCATTGATAGCTGTAATAGTGCTTACAGCTGGTATAAAAAAAATCCTAACATAAAGGTACACTCACCCTTTTGTAAAAAGGGAAAAGGTAATTTCAAAAGAATATAAAGTGTCTTTACTTCAGGTTTATTTGCCATGTGATGAAGAGGGAAACTGCAGTTGCCATGCCTGGAAGAAGCTATCCATGAAGATCTACAAAAACAATGTCTCACCATAAATACAGTTAACCTTAGTTTGCTCTTTAGCCACTCATTAAGGAAGTTAAACACCACTTCCTTTCAAAGACATAAGACAACAAAATAGAATAGTAGAAAGAAAGAAATGTTCTGTAATTTTAAGCCATATTTCCTGGTTTTCAGTCAGACAAAATACAAATATACCATGAAAAAATTCATGACCATGAAAAAACTGACCAAATAAACCTCAAAAACAACAAACCTCACCCTATTTCTCATGTGTGTGCACAAGATGGTATAGGTACTTCCGTTGCTGTGCAACGAAAGAGTCACTGAGATTAAAATAAACCCAAACCTCTTTTTTCTATTCAGAGTTAGTCTCACCAAGTTGAAACTGCAGCAGTACCCATTATTTTTTAAGTATTAATTTGTGGAGTAATGAGTGTGGGTGATCACTGTCATGGAAATCCATTAGTATCACATCTGTAATGTGAAGGACATCTCAAAGGTACCGTGAATATCATACTGTTGATTCTGCTACACATTATTAGCTTAAGATCATTAACCAAATTGCTTCCCACCCGTGCAGGGAAATTAGTCTGGTGAAGGAGTCTGGAGTACAGACTAAAAGATTTGTCACTATTAATTGCAACAGCATTTTTTAGGTTCATTTCTATTTACTTTCACCGGACATTGATTTTTACAGCTGAACTGGAATTGGTGACCTGATTATTACAAATTTCTAGTCCTTTACAGCAAAGCTATATGCTATCTTTGATCCCTTTATTTTGCTGTAGTAAGGGTTAATTGTTTTGATGCTGTTCTCATGCTGTTAAATACATCTGACTTGCACATTCTAGAGTAAGATGAAACCTTGTGCTTCCTTGCACATTGCAAAGATTTTGGAGAGCATGTGCACCTCTCACAGGAAAGACAAGCCATCCTGATGTATTTTTTCCAGTGCTCAATGCTAGCCTTTGCAGGAGCAAACTCACTCCAGAGGGGAAGCATTTCCCTCTCTGAGCTCCCTTTGGGAGCCTGCTGTATGCACAGGACTCCCTCCTAAACTGGGATATCAAGGATTTTCCTCTTGCCTCCCTACTAAAGCAGCTAGATGGTGGTGCACAGATTGTACCACCCTTCCTGAAGGCACTTCAGTGCTGCTGCTCTTCTTTGTGGTGGCTCTGCAGCACCAGCAGTATGTGGGAAGGACACAGACAAGCCTTAATGCAGCTTGTAGTAACTCCAACACTGGAGTATCTGTAGCAGCAAGAGGCTTATTCCTTGCAGGCATCTCTGGCTACTCATGCACACAAGGAAGACTTGAAGTGCCAGTGAGAAGAGCCCTTTTTAACCCCCCTCCTCTTCATGGGCCTTCTTGAACTACCAGAAACTTAAAACTTAATTCTAAGCCTTATTTTAACTAATATGAATAATTTTTGCTACAATTATGGAACCAGATAATTTTCCTATAAGAATCCTCATTTGACTGCCAGGCCATTTCCCATCTGTGATAATTTGCCTGAAAACTGGCATTTGAAATCCTTTAATTTATTCCTTTGGGTACAGCTCTTAAATCTAGTGTTTTCTTACCTCCCCCATGCCTCTTTCAATTGCTTTAAATCAAGTGCAAAAAAGCAGTTGTTGCTAGTTTACATTTCCTGGGGCTTGGTGGAAGAAGGGGTGCTCACAGGACTGTAAACTGTGTGGGAGACAGTTATGCCATTTTGTCCATATGCCTGAATCTCACTTCATTACCTTAATAACAAAATGCATAATTGGTTTGGCAAACAGGGCTCTTACAGAACTCAAAGAAATGGGATCCTAGGAATAGAAGGCAAAAAAATATCCAGAAAGCTTCACAGTCCTGGCATAGCACCTTGCCCATCACTCAACATATTAACGACCCTTTATTCACGCTTCAAAATACAAATTATTTTACAAAGCATACATACAGCTTCAGTGGGTTGATTCATAATGTCCCTTCATCTGTAAAAGAAGATGTTGACCAGAACGTGATATGGGATGCCCTTGTTTTTCTGCCTTGTTTCTTATGAGGCAAACACTGTTTGCTGTATTTTCAGCTTTCACTGTGGGTGGATACCATCTGTGGGAAAATGTGCACTGAAGTGGCAAACAGTAGAAGACTGACACTGGGTACAAGCGCTTAGGCGGTTGCTGTGCTGGCAGGCTGTTGGCAGGAAGTACAACGTATTTTACAGAGGAACTTTCCTAGATTCTCCCAGCTGTGATATTAATATGCATTCAAAGTCTGACAAAATACAGATTAATGTCCAGTATCAGTCAGTGATAAAACAGCATCTGTTTTAACATTAATAAATGAGGTGGCAAGCAATTTCCTTATAGAAATTACTCATGCATTTCATTTGCTGGTGACACAAGCTAATTGCAGAGTTAGAAGATAATACCGTACAGTTAATTTGGGTTTCGGTGTAGTTACTCAAGCCAGAGTTCAAATCCAAACCTTACTAGCATGCAATCTAGTGGAACCCAGAACTCCCACGAAAGGAGAAAGACTTCACACAAAACATCCTATGTATCCAGCTGCCTTTCAGAGTTCCTAAGGACAAAATACGACATTTGGAATTTAGCTTCAAAGCCTCCGTCAGCTGCAGAGTAGGCTTGGAGAGCTACTCTGAAGCTACCAGCATTTTCATTTTTGCATTGAATTCACCTCCAGTTCAGCCAGTAGACCTGCGTGCAAGCCTTGACAGCACCTACCAGAGGATGCCTGAACCCCACAGGGTGCCTGAACCATGCTCCCCTGCCTCTCTCTCCTGCCAGGCCCTGTGCAGCAGTTGGCTCTGGATTGTTTCTGATAGGACATTACACAAAATACAGTGACTCATTACTGCCTGTTGCTAAGGGCATCCACTTAGGACACTCTGGTGCTAGCTTCAAAACCTTTGATGCAGTGTGGAATCCCTGTCTTCAAAATGGAGCCCATTGCTAAAATATCCACTGGTAGAATACAAGTAACATAAGAGAGAAAGCACTTACTGGGAGGTGCAGGTTTCAAAATACTGCTTCAAAGAGGCAACAGAAGAGTGCAACCCTAGGTGAATACTAAGTTACCAGAGTGAGGGAGAAGCAAGAGGACCACTATCAAGCCTTGCTCTCTCCATTTCTTCCACCAACACCCTGTACCTGTATACTCTGAGTTTTGTGTGGAGAAAAAAATTACCCAACTTTCCTATAGATCCTTCAAGAGAAATCTTCTTCCAGTTATCAACCGTCATCCATTGCTAATTTCAGTCACAGCAAAGGAATAGGGAAGAGATGTACAGCAAATGATTTTCTGCAAACCCAGCTCAGGCCTTCATAACAAAAAGGGGTGGGATGAGGAGATAGACAGAGGAGGATCCTGGCCAAATCTGCTGCAGTACTGAGCTTTTTCCCACTGTTACTGCATTTGTTCAACGTCTGATTTCAACTTTACTAATCCGAACGTTAAAGCAGCTCATTTACACTGAGCAACACAGGTTTACCCTCGAGAACACGAGTAAAATCCAGCTGCAGTACAGAAAGGAAGAGCAGTCTAAATGAGAGGCAGAGGCCTATGCATTTAGTACATTAAAATGTATCCTGACTTACAGTAACCATACAAATAATTCACTTAAGAGATTATAATAAGAGGTCCAATTTATCAAAAAAGTCTGTAAAAAATTAATTGAAGATTGAGATCTAATAGTTGTGGCTTTTAAAAAAGTATTAGATTTCTATATATCCTACAAGGATGCTGGGGAGGGACTCTTCATTAGGGACTCTAGTAGTAGGAGAGGGGATAATGGGTTTAAACTTCAACAGGGGAACTTTAGGTTAGATATAAGGAAGAAGTTCTTCACAGTGAGGGTGGTAAGGCACTGGCATAGGTTGCCCAAGGAAGTTGTGAATGCTCCAACCCTGGAGGTGTTCAAGGCCAGGCTGGACAGAGCCTTGGGCGACATAGTTTAGTGTGTGGTGTCCCTGCTCATGGCAGGGGGGTTGGAACTAGATGATCTTAAGGTCCTTTCCAACCCTAACTATTCTATGATTCTATGATTCTATGATTCTATATGAAGGGTTATTTTTTGCATTACAAGTATGTTTTCTGTAGGTAAGGTATTGAAGGATTTCTTTTCACTCTTACGTATTCCGGTGGGAATATATATAGTAAATTTAGAATCCATCTTATTCTAGAAATGTAATTTTATTGTTATTCTCGTCTTTTGTGATTGATCACCGTGTTGTGTTACAAGGAAGCTAGATTGATTGAATTAAAACATTAATCTATGGGACAAATGGAAAACAGCAGCAATATTGTACATTACCACTGCATATACAGTATGGGTAATGGTAAAATAAGAAAAACTAGAGAATTGTGTAGGTGACAGAATTACACAGTAAAAATAATGACCGGGACAGAATACTGACAGGTTGGAGATGCATTCAATTGAAAGTGAGCTTAAATATTAGCTCTTCAAAACGAAAATAATCAACTCTATATTAAAGCTGACAGCCCAGAATCTGCATGAGATTTCTTGCTCTGTACTAGGGTGTCCTGTTCAGCTCGGGCTTTAACACCGAACAGTTCCAAGGCTTCACTAAATGGTAATGTTTGGATTTATTTTTCTGGCACTACAGAATAGTTTGTTGATAGGAACTGTGGAGATCGGTACAATTGGGTTCATTCTGTCTGGGACATCTCTCTTTGAATTTATGATAGAGGGTTGTACGAGTCCTTGTCAGCCCAAAATGCCTGTGCCCAAAGTAAAAACATAACGGGTACAGTTTAACATAGAAAATAAAAGGAGAATGAATCACTGGCTTATTGTAATACAGATGTGCCTTTTACAGAACATAACATCAAAACACTGAGGTTAGAACTGCTAAAATGAACTTCATCCTAAATATCTAATTGGTTTTCAGCATACCCTGTGTGTCACCACAAGAGTACACATCTCCTGCTGGTTAATGCCGATGGGCTCACAAGGTCAGGAGGATACTATGGCTTAACAGTTTTAATTTTTAGCTTAGATACATGAAAGTTGCCATTGTAAAATCAGAAAGAACTCATTTGTGCATCAGATGTATGATTATAAATCCAGCAACAGCAGACTGTATCACTGACCTAGCATGCATATGCACTCAGTGATGTGCCCTCAGAACCTTGTGTACCATGCTGGGAATGCTCTGCTGAGCTGATGTGACACAGATAACCACTTCCCTCTCTCTCCCTCTCCTCCTTCTTCCCCAGTTTAGTAAACACCTCTGCAAGGTTTTTTTACAAATCACAATCTAGACATAAATCTTTTAAGCACTTTGCTTCAAATTTCAGAGTAACACAGCCCTGCAGCACTCTCCCTTGTTTTTGAGCTACTGCTGTCCTTTATTTAACTGGGAGGCGGGGATTAAAGGAAAGCAATAGAAAGAGCAAAGAAACACCTCTGCCCCATTTTGATGTATTAAATATGCAAAAACAATGCAGCCACCTAGAAATTTGGTTTAACTGGGAGAAAAAGTGGATTTAAGCCCATCAGTTTATTAAAGATAGCATCTTTTCAATCAGTGAAAAAGAACATCTTGGTCTTCCATCTGTTTTCTCTCTTCCACAGGGATCCTAATCATCTTTCAGTACCTTATCATTATTACGAACCTCTGGGACCTGACGAATGCACAATGTACATGTCACACGAGCGGGGACGGAAGGGCAGCCATCACCGTTTCATCACAGAGAAACGAGTGTTTGAGAACTGGGCACGGACATTCAATATTCACTTTTTCCAACCAGACTGGAAGCCAGAACCACTCACTGTAAATCACCCTGAGATTAAACCGGTGGTCTGAGGGGCAAAGGCACAAGACCACAACCACAGTCACCTTCTCTGTCAGCCTTTGGGGTGTTGGACCTTCTGGGACAGCAAGGCAGCCTCGGGGAGAAGGGTAGCGGGATTTGCAGTTGATCACTTCAACAACAGTCAGGAAGTTATGATGAAGGAGCAGAGCATACCAAGAGTACTTTCTGTTGAGCTATGTGTTAATCCAGGACATAGCCTTTTTTGGCCATCTGACTTCCTATATGTGTATGTGATTTGTGATAAGCTACTTGAGTATCACTAACGGATGGTTACTTCATTATGGTTTTTTAAAGTACAATGCCACTGAATTTTCATAGTGAAAACTTATTTATTTAATGGAGGTTTTTATGCAACCTAGGCCAGTATTTTTCTAACTCACAGTTAGGTAGCTGTTTATCTTTCAAATCCAAAATTAATACTGCTGATGGTTTGAAAGGCCTAGCTTTTTATTTATAAAATTTGTTTGGAAAATACAATTCTATATAGCATGTAATTAGTATTTGATCTGGAAATGTTGCATTTCTTTTAAAAATATGGGGCTCTATTCCAGCCTAAAGCCTTTAACAGCAAGAATGGTCCCATGTGCAGATCTAGCTAACTCTACATACTGACATCCTATGTTAATATGAAAACGGTAGTGAAAATTCTGTTTGATATTAATGTGCATTTGCTGCTGTGTTATCAAGATGCTGTTTTTTAATTAGGGGTGGGAGGAAGGAGGGCAAAATTTATCCAAAAAGATCACTGGCTATAGCAGCGTGCTTTTCAGTGAAGCTACCAGGCTAAGGCTGGAAGGGTTGTGTTCTGTTTTGCCTCTTGTAGCCCTGAAAGAGGCTGAGAGAGCAATCCTGCTGAGGAAGCAGACTACAAAACAGGAAACGCCATGACCAAATCTCTGAAATCAAGAAGTTAAACTACCAGGTACTACAATACCAGCCACAGTAGCCAAAAAAAATTACAACACGGCACCTGAAAACATCCTGTCATTCCAGTGGTTCCAAGATCGCCACTGATCTCCGAGATCCTGGACCATGTTCAAGTTGGGATGTGAAAAGAGTTCCACAAGTACAAAACTGTCCCCTTGAAAAGAGCAAAGTTATACTTGGCAGTTTCTTCAAGAAGTACATGTGCATGGCAAGCCACGGGACGGACAATGCGAGTGCTGTAAATGGAGCCTCACAGTGTGAATTACTGGGTTACATTTGGCTTGTGAATAAAGAAGATTTCAGTTACACTATTATTTTTCCTTTTGCTTCAGAAACATTAAATCTCTTAAGTTCTTCAAAGTAATCAGTAGGAGTTAACTATTGCATGAAACATTATACCTCAGGTGACAAAAAGTGTCTCTCATTAGACAACTACTAAAGCTAGAACAAAAATACTACCTTAAAATGTCTAAATCCAAGAAGCTGAACCTCAGAGCTGATACGTAGAACTGGGACCAAACTCACTACCATTTAACCCACTTATAATCCACGGTCTTCCCAAAACTGGACAGCCGTACCTGCAGCTACCCTCCAGATACCCCGATTCTCTGGGGACAAAGTGAACTGCCCTGTCAGGGGCAGTGTCACCCCTGTAACACTGCCTGGAGCTGAAGAGCAGGCCTCCAAGAGCCACTCTCCTTGCTGCAGTCCTCCACACTAGCAAAGAGCAAGAAACTAAATCTTATTTTGCCTTAAAAGATGTCTTTTGGTGTTCTTCCTGGTACAACCCCCTCTGCATATAAACTGAGCACAAAGCTCTACTATTGCCAATTCCTTGTAACCTGGCTCTTGTCAGCTGGTGTTTAACTCTCCCTCTTTCACTGATGTTTTATTCCTTCCACTTGATTTCACAACATTCTACAAAAACCAGAATGGATTTTGAGCTAATGGTAAGTTGAACATCCCTTTCAGCATGCGTACTGGGGCATGCACCCAGCATGTATTGCTCAAACTGATGAACTCTGTCAAACTGATTTACAGATAATTTCTAATGTGACTGCAAAGAGATCGTACAGATCACAGTAGGTCCTCTGATGCCACTATCCTTTTGTTATTAGTGATGTAATAATAAAAAGACCTTGTCATTCTAAAATAGAGCTCTTATTTTTCCATTAATCAAGGGCCACAGGATGTATATGCCAAATGTTTAGTTACCTTATTTTTAAAAGAAAATCATTTTAATATAGATTACACTGATGTACTTCCAGTATTCAGTAGACACATGGGGACTTGCCAGGCTCCGTTGTGCTCCACATGCATGTGGAAGCATGAAAGAAAATGAAGAAGAAACATGGGATAAGCTGACACTAAATCTCCTAACAAAGCAACCCTGAGGATTGTAAATATTCCTTTTTCAGTTTCTGTTAGTGACAATCATGTATTCTTGTTACCCTTACATACATCCAGTCTTTTAAGCAAAACCCTAAAACTCATTTCAGCCTTCACCCATTAACCTCCTCAAGTCTCAGCAAGTTCCCCCTTCTAATTACAAAAAGTATAAAGGAGTATTTTCTAAGAGTAAGTCAAATATGTATACGAAACTCAATGCAAAAGGAATTTGATGAAGCAAAGGAGACAGCAAGTTTTAAATAGGACTGATCACACAGATTTATATGGAATATAAATGGTTTTTAAAGTGCTGCAATTTTAATTTACAAATTACTGATGTATTTTTCTGTAAATGCACAATTTTTTAACTACAGTCTATCTTGCTACATTTCAGCCTGAACTAAGGTTTTATGGCCTAGATATAAACTAAACAGATTTATGATAGAAAATGCTGCCAGACCAGAGGTAAGCAGTACAGACTCAGCACTGCTGCCATTCTCTGGCCTATGCTGTCATCTTATACTCTTCACTATAATTTGATCGATTCATGATCTTCATCACACATCATTTCACATGTTAAAAACTGTTGCAAAATAGTGTTTACAGACATCAGCAATTTCAAGATCTATGTTACTTTAGTTCTGAACTCTGTGCATACCTTTTATGCTTGGCTTCACCAGAGTAGCTCCTTTTCATCTCAAAGAAATGCCATGATATGTAGGACTGGAATTGAGAATGATAAAGCATCTCTGCAGCTAAGAACAGAAAAGTCCAACCATTGCTCTCTGTTATTTTGGCACAGTGGGTGCAAGATGCTCAGCTATCAGCATCATGGTACAAAACAAAACCATGACACACCTTGAAAGAACCTTCCAGCCAAAGCGTTAAAGCGCCTCAGAAAGACAAGTTAATACTGTTTATTTCTGGGTAAGGAACCCACAGAAAGGGGAGGTTAAAAAACTTGCCAAGACCAAGTTACAGCCTTAGAATTCAATTTTGGAGAGATTCAGGTGTGCTGACAACAGCTACCTCTGGTTCTAGCCACTAGAACACAGGATGGCAATTTCACCTATTGCATATATGTGTGAGCAGGAGCGCAAATGGATCAAATTCTGCAGGAGGTGCTTACCTGGGTCTTGCCCCGCAGCACTTCTCAAGTAAACTTCAGAGAAAATTTATTTTTACCCAAAACAGCACTAAGGAGGCAAGGACACAATAATCTAAAAATAGCAGGAAAAACATTGAGGGGTGGGGTGAGGAATATCTAAAGAGTAAGGAATAAAATGTGGTTTGTGTTGTTAAGCTCTATTCTCATGGAATATGAAGATCAAAGTCAGTACAGAGGTGGAATGGAAAGCTGTGGCTCAGCAGCAATGGCTGTCCTGCAAAAATTCCTTTTCAGTGCTTCAGATCAATAACACGTGCCACAAAAACCCCTGTAAAAATTCCGATAATCACCTCTGACTAATGAAAGTTTGTTTTATTTGATGCAAGGAGGTGAATTCCTCACTCAGTTAAAAACATAGCTTAAGGATAAAAAACCATAAAGAGTTAAACAGTAAAAGAGCACTTCTAAAACAGCAAAACATAGTGCAGAGAGAAGAAAACCTCACAGGTATCAATATTTCAGCTTCCTGGTGCCTCAGTTAATACTAACTACTTTTGAGTTTCCAGCTGCCTACTGCAAAAGCACACCCTGCACATCACATGTATAAGATTTTACAGGGAGAAATGAGAATAAAGAAAAATAGTTAAGGACAATCCTTAAAAAAAAATAAAAATAAAAAAAATAGGAAATACAAAAGGGCAAAAGTCTTAAGGTTGTGAGAAATTTCTCTGTACTGAAGCAAAAAGTATAAAACTCAAAGGATGTTTCATACCGTAGTGGTAGGACAAGGGGTAATGGCTTCAAACTTAAACAGGGGAAGTTTAGATTAGATATATAAGGAAAAAGTTCTTCACAGTGAGGGTGGTGAGGCACTGGAATGGGTTGCCTGAGGAAGTTGTGAATGCTCCAACCCTGGCGGGTTCAAGGCCAGGTTGGCAGAGCCTTGGGTGACATGGTTTAGTGCGACGTGTCCCTGCCCATGGCAGGGGGGTTGGAACTAGATGATCTTAAGGTCCTTTCCAACTCTAACCATTCTATGATTCTATAAAATGGCTGTAAAATGGCTTTGCTTATGCTAAATACCATTAAACCCATTAGACTGTTAAATGTTTTCTACACTGAAAATCACAACAAAACCTGAAATATCGAATGAAACCCTTTGACCACCGTGTGGATGGAGTTTCACTATCACAGTGGAGACAAAGACGGTGACTTTTATGACAGCTGCTGTAGAACAGGTTCTGTGGCAAATGCAGACGTGCAGAAACAGGCCGTAAACCAGCATCTCCTTCCCTTCTGTGGCCCAGAAAGAGGGCACTCAGCTCTCACAGGACACGCTCTTGCACTGCCAGCAGAAAAGGGAGACACTTCATGTTATCTGCTGCTGAACAACAAATCAAGCCAGGGAAACCATTCAGCAGATGATCAGCTTACAGTGTCCTCGTTCACTGTGGAGTGCTTTGACTGGGAGTTGTCAAGAAGAAAGACAAGACAGGAAGTTACAGACAAGCAACCCAGACAAACAGATGGAAAACTGTAACAAAGACCAGAATTAGCAGTCATAAAGAAGATATGCTGGCTAAGATGTAATGCAGCTTTTGTAATAAAAGCCATGCCTTGTGAATCTATTTAGATCCCTTCAAAGTTCTCTCAAGCAAGTGGACAAGAAGATCCACTTGGAGTTCCACAGCTGCTTTTGCAAGGTGTCTCTTAAAAGACTTCCAAAGAAACTACAGTAGCATGGGATAAAAGAGATTCTCACCTATGCAACTCATCTGAACATCTGAAATAAGGCTAAGAGGACACATCATCAGCTTAAGGTGATAGGCAGAATTCCACAAGAAAATGTCAAAACACATTTTCTCTGCTTTTCTATATTCGACATCTGCTGTAGGTCGCTCCTAGATACAGGATACAGGAGCTAGACTCTACATAAACAGATAAATAAAAAACATGGGAGACAAAAAAAATGTACCCAGTGAACATCAGCTCACACACTAGAGCCCAGTTACAGCCCTGCCACACTCACGATGTGCCAGGCAGCCAGAAGATATAACAACATTCCCATTTTACTGAAAGCAATGTCAAATCATCCAGCTCAGATAGACAGCAAGACTGGAACCTTTCCAACTGCCAAGGAAAGTCATCATAGTAACTTGGTTTCTCAGAACAAGTTTAACTCCTGTAGGAGATGCCTAATGACACCTAATCCTTCACACAACCCAGACAGCTGTTAAGATAACTTCAGTAGCTTTTAGGACACTAGATACTTCCTGATGTATAGAGAGGACACAGGGAATAAAGCACATTTAGCAAAGTATAAGGTTTTAGTACTTTGCTGACACGTCTTTGGCTATCAGATCAGTTGGAGCCTATTAGGGCCAGACACAGAGCACGATGCAAGTGTGTTTTAACAGCAAACTGAAGGAAATTCTGAAGGGAACCATTTGGTGTGGCTTAAGGCAAGAGCTTAGGTTAGGTTTATGTTTTATTTTAAGGCAAAATAAGTGAGCAGGTTTATAACCTACGAGGAAGATATGCTTCCCCCCATTGCATCCTTGCTGTAACCAGGCTGCACACAAAGCCAAAAGGAAAAGAGATACACTGATGTCTCCATCTGCCATTCCATTTGCACTGTAAAGACAGAGGGAAGTAGAGGGACCCTAAAATCATCACAATTTGAGTCATCATATTTTGAGCCACAAACTTAACCTGGACAGAAAAACCATTACAAAAAAAGTAACTTGACAAAACCCAAACAGTTCTACCTAATGCTTAGTGATGCTCTTCACTGGTAAATATCAAAGCATTTGACAAAGGAAGTAACCATCATTGTAATGGAACAGGATACAAACAAAGGACAAAGCCTAAGCTTAAAATGCTCACTGCACGCAAAACCAGTGGATCAAGTCACACATTTAGTACATGACAGCATGATTTCAGTCAGTCCTGGGGCAGGCAAGAAAGGAAATGTATTTGCTATTTCAAATTAGTCGACACTGACAGAGGAACTAGCATGACATGCCATGAATCTCCCAAGTAAACCACATTCCGGTGGCCTGGTCTCTGCAGAGCTGTGTCACCAGAGCGATGTAGTGGTCAGCAGTGAGAAAAACTGCTTCACAAGAAATAGCAACTAAGCTGGAGCTTTGCCAGCATTGCTGTGACACTCGAAACTGCTCCTGATATAGCTTATTCTGGTCAATAGATTGCTCTAAGTGATGCCACCAAAGTAACTTCTGCTGATACACTTCACATCTTTATTCAGCCTGTTGGCCAGAGCAGCAAACCTGGCTCAGTTTTGGACAAGGCTTCAGTGTTCTTTGTGCATATACATTAAAAGGAAAAAAAACCCAGTTAAATCTAAAATCTGCATAGGGAAGAAGACATGGCACAATCAAACATTAATAGATGTACTTCTTCATAAACTTTGAACCGAAACCTTAAACACTATCAATTTAATCACTAAATCAGGCAGAAATCCTCATTAAGGGAGAAAAAGTAACTCATGCTAAAGAACTTGCAAGTGAAACTAGTGCTATGAAATGCTGATTTCAGTGTTAGGCAGCCTATACAAGTTTCCATCATAAAGCACCAACACTTTCAAGATGCATTTCCCCACAGCATATTATTTTTAAAAGTTCACAGAAAGAGGGAAAGCAGAAATAACAGTAGAGTGCACACAGCAGAGGATATTATCTTCCAAGAGAAATACATTTCTCATGTGTTTTTTTTGTTTTGGGTTTTAAATTTGCCTTTCGCAACTTAAAAAATGCAAAACTTACTATGCTCATTATTGTACAGAAGTGTTGATGGTTGAAAAGTTTCTGTAGCACATGCAATCAATTTGTAGAATACTGGAAAGAAACTTATGCAGGACAGCCATTGCAACTAAGCCACAACTTTCCACTCCATCAGCACCAGGCTCAATTCAATCTTCAGATTCCAGGGGAATAGAGCTCGATGGTTGAGAAGACACTTCCATTACACACACTGCTATTTTCTGTAGTTCATAACTTAATGGAGAGATTAGTCTCTTGGGTGAAAGACTTTATGCCTGTCCTCAGTCCAAAGGTGAATTAGTCTGAAGCATGGTAAAATTCTACCAGGTCATGCAGTGCTGTGTGACAGACACAGAGCTGGAAGGCCTGTGGACTGGCACACCAAGTTTCCTGCCACACCCGATCTTTACCCCCAGATTGTACCATATACAAAGGTTGCCTTGTCACCAAATGCCGTGGACTCCATGAAATAACACCACTCCCGCTTCATGACCTGCCTTCCACTTCACCTGTTCTTATGAAGTTCAAATAATCCTGAACTCACAGAAGCTGTTGAGTGCACAACACGATAAAGCACTGGATCAAATCTAACTAACTACCAGCAACTGGCAGCACCTCATTTCCCCATCTATACTGAAGGAGTAATTAGGTCAGGTTTTGGAAATCTTCACACCAGAAACTTCTTTTTATTCCTTCCCTCTAAGTATCCATCAGAGAAGAAGCTCTTGAGCGTCATAACAACCCGTGAATGCCATGCTGCAGTATCACGACTGCCAGGGCTGCAGACTTCACTTGTCTGCCTCAGAGGATCAGTCCTTCAACCCTCTTTTACAGGAATACAGCACAATCCCTCCCTGTCCTTGCCACTTTGCAAATCCCCTCCACCCATGATAAATTCACAGCTGAAGATGGTCCTTCCTTCTTCACAAATCACTGATTTAGTACTATGTCAACTCAGCCCTGCTTTACCATGCAGTGATGCCCATCTGAAGGCACGTTGAGTCCACAAGATCCATTCGCATCCAGTGAATGGAAATCCCTGACTGCTGAAACACAAGATGGAAATGGGCTCGATTTGCAGACACCCAGCAACAGAATTGAAGCCAGATTACATTTGCTTTTCTGTAACCAATAATGGAGACCAGCTTTTGGTGGCAAAAAACAACTGACAAAAACCCACAAACTCTCAGAGTCCCCCCTCTGGAAGAGGTGTACTACCACTAATGATATTTGTAAAGAGACTTTTGAACAGTCTATGATCTTTTCTTAGTGTAAGACAACAGCATTTCATGGTGACAGTCACATAGATACAAAAAGATTCTGCTGGCATAGACCAATGAAATGCTGTCTTCTCATGGCTCTGGCTTCTCCCTCCCCTGATTTTGTGGGAATCTCACTGTTGTGTCTGTTACAGAAGTGTAGCTTAGAGTCATACATTTGTGTAAATGTTTGGGCATGGTCATACATTTGTCATTCAGAACAGCATCCTCAAATGTATACAGCATTTCATAAGAGTTCAGAAATCAAGTGCAGACTTGACAGAATGTGTATGTGAATATCACCCTACTGCTAACTTACCGTTTCTTCAGTTCAAGAATAGTAACGCCTTTCAATATGTGATCCTGAAAGAGCTGAAATGAAATGAAACAACTTACATTCTTAATCACCCATGAATATTCTAAACAATATCTATGACTCTTGCTGCAAGACCTGGCAATGCAGTTACATAGTATATGGTGCAGACAAGAACATACGAAATCTTGCAAGCCTGGGCACGCTTGGTTCACAAACCTGTCTATAGAGACTCACAAAATGCTGACATGTCATTCTGCTCTAGAAGTTTCTATGCTAAGAAACATCAAGAAACTGCCATCTGGCTTGTTTGCTAGATTCCATTAAAAAGATCATCTGTGCACAACGGAGGAAGCATCCCCATTGCATGAGCACATTGTTTGGCCTGCAAAACACAAATGGTTTGACCTGGCTGGTTCCTGGAGGCCAGACCTCAAACTGAGTTTGAAGGGCTTTCGGGGAAAATTAAAAGATTACTAAATTTAAATAAAGAAAGAAATAATTGTACAAAACACATTTACAGACAATTCTGTGACATATCTATACTTGCTTTCAGACTGTAACTATTCAAGGAATAAAAGTTATCACAGTATGGAAAATACCGTCACGTAAGTGTATCACAGGCAACTTTATGGCAATTCTGAGAACAATCCATTTCAGCTCCTCACTCTGTGCATAGAAAAACATTGGAACTGCCTGAAGCACATTTTGCTGCATTCCAGTCAAACTGTTGTTCTCACTTCAATTTAATCACCTTCACAGGCACACTTACTGAGTGCTTCTATTCACAAATTGCATTTTAATAACCCACCTAATTGCCTCCTTCTCCCCCAGCAAACAAGCTTTTAAAAACACAGCGTCTTTGGCATCTTCTGCTACTTGCAAAATTTAGCTGAGTTCTGTAGATGTTTCTATCTACCGCTTCCTGCAAAAGGTGGCTGAAAGAGGGAAAGAGAAAAATTGAATAAGGCCTGAGGAGCCTGAGAGGTGTAATTGCAACTGAAGCAAGGCACAAAGCTTCATCAGCTTCACTTTCACCACTTTTTAAAGTGTGACAAAACCTGCCTATAAAATAAATATTTGATTAAAAAATATTCATTACAATTGAAAAAGAGTATCAAAGGCTGGATTAAAAAATGAAAGCTAAGCAAATCCTCTAAGAAATTCTGTAGGATTCATTTTTGTTCCAGGTCTACACATTTCTATAGTGTCTATCTGCATTTCTATACAGTCTGTCTGCAACAGATCTTAGCCTTTTGCTGCATTAGAAATAGCTGGGGGGAGGGGGAGGAGTGTGTTCTGAATTTAAGAAAAGTCACCACTGTATCAGGTTTTGGATACAATGTCATTGCTCATGAGCCTGCTATCCAAAAAACCAACCCCAAACCCTATACATTGGGTAGAGATCCCAGCCCAGCACTCAGACAGCTGCTCAGGCCCATCCAGCACTTTCAGCAACCACAGCTTTCATCTTTCACACGAAGCTGCATTGCTTTTGGCAGGGGGTACCTGTGCAACAGTTATACAAAAACTGCTCATCAGCAAACTGGGAAGAAACCTCTTGTATTACTTAGCACAGAATATCAGTTTACAGAACTGTAAGGATAGTGGTGTAGAAAATCTTTTGGTTTAAATACAGATCAATTCCTATTCTGGTGCTTAGCTTGAAAACAATTGCTGCTGTTCACCAAAAAGGGCAACAAAGCTGTAGCAGGTGAGTGTTTAAATCCTGATATGGATTATGTTGTACCTTTATCCTCTCCAAGCCTAGATGGTGTATGGAGGAAAAGAATAAGGTTTTAGTACTCAAGAGCTGGACTGCACTGCTGTTTTCATTGTTCTCTGGCAATCAGCCCTCAGATGCAGCTGGGAGCCTCCATGGCTACTTCCTCTGCACCCTCCCAGTCAGCACCTACACAGCTCTGACAAGTTTGCTACCCCTGACCCGGGGACATGATGCCACAATCAACCTGAAAGAGAAGAAAAAAGGACAACAAAAATGTTTATGCTCTCAGACTTGCCTGTTCTGTGCAACATGAAAATGCTCAACACCATATTCTAAGAAAAACATATTGGCTCTAATATTATGTGTGATTATAAATATTTCCTAATAACTTTTAGAGATCTGTATCTAGCATTTACACTATGTATGCATCATGTAAGCTTTATTATGATTAAGCTAGAGAACAGGTTCCAAAAGCATACTGCAAAAGCAATGCTTGCTGGCAGACTTGTTACTATACATGCACAATTTGCCCTTCTCTTCACTAATATCAGTATATTATACAGACAAAACTGCTTTAGCATACATTCATCAGTAAAAGTCCAAGAAGAACAAATCAATATGCCAAAACAGGATTTACAAAACCTAGGTGATGAAGCTCATTTTCCAAGAGCTCAGAAACTACAGAATAAAACAGAACAATTTATAACATTTTTCATCCTGATGCCAGAGTCAATTTTCTTCTCTGCAAAATCCTGAAATCATTGAAGTCCATATTGTATGGAGTGAAAAGTACCACACCTGTGAAGGGTTCCTCATGGACATGGTGAAGTCATAGTTTCACTTTTTTGGGCATGTTTTGAAGTTAATTCAGTGAGTTCATCATATATTTTTGTTTCACTTTCACCAACTCACAGAATCCTAGACTCAAAACTGCCTAAGGTGAGAGGACTGCTCTAACAGTTGTATTTAACAGGGAAGAAGAAAGAATAAGAAAAGAAAAAATCAATATATTCTAGACTATTTTTATTTTTGTTAAGAAAGCTTTCAATACGTCACGCCAAAGCCTGCAAAATGGCTGAAGTTTATATTGATAAAATGACACCTTAAATAATGTTCTGTGCAATGTCTAGGTCTTTAGTGGTAGGTTGACTACTTCTAAGATTTACTTTGATATACGGGGGAGAGATTTTGCCCATCTACAATTCACAAACAGCCTCAGATATTCTGTTACTTGGTTTAGGTCCCTCTTCTTTTTCAAGTTTATCCAGAAAGAAATATTGCTCAGAAAAGCATTAAAATATGTTTAAAACAAGACAAAGTAAAATGGTATCTCTAACCAGTAACATTGAAACCATTTGGTAGACTCTTTGCAGAAGAAGAGGCAGAAGAGATGACTTCAAAAGAATCTTTAGAAGCAAGATCTCAACACTGTTTTTCACTCCAGCCATAACACACATACAGAGAACTCAGGTGACACCAATGAATCCAACATAGCAGTCAACATCATCATCTTGTTTGCTTGAATACAGAAGATGTGTTTCATATGCTTGAATTCAGAAGATGTGTTTCATATGCTTGATTCCATATGTTTTGAAGAAAACCATGATGATCAGTGCCCAGAGTCCTAAAATAAATCCTCCAGGAGGATGCCAATCCTTTTGTTTTGGTTTCTGGGGGGGAGGGAGGGAAAAAGGAAACAAACAAAAAGAGAAAACCAAAGAATTAATATTTAGTTTTCACATGAAACAGGCACCGTGTTTATCAAGTGCAAATAAAAAAATACCCTTGCAGTAGAGAAAAATACCAGCAAGCTGTGTTTCTTCATAAAGTAGAGGCATCTTCATTCTTGATGTGGTGGCAAGGCTGGGTGGGCAGGAGGTGAGCTGCCACTCAAGCAGGGAGGTTAAGTACCACAAAAAGACCACCAGAACTATGCCTGAGACACCACTTTGACAGTGCACTTTGATCAGTATTGTGAGACATGTCCAAACTCATTTGTTTGGACTTTCTTGTACCTGTCCTCATGTTAATACAAGAGAAAAATGCTGCGAGTATGAAAAACAGTTCCTACAAGTGAAAATGTGAAAGAGAAAAGAGTGCTCTTTTTCCAGTACCTTGAATGTTTTTTACTGCTCCTTTTGTACTCAGAATTACGTGAAAAAACAGATATCTAACCACATGAGAAGCTAAGATTCGTTATTGCAGGAATATAATAAAACAAAACAGGATTGTTTTTTACATCAATCACATTTCCCAGGGGCCTCATTGAGACTAACTGCCTTTTCTTAATGTAGAAATATATTCTTCAGTTCAAATACCTGTCCCTCCAACAATTTTTTCATCTTCAGTAAAAAGCAATACACTGCAATTTGTTAAGGCCTTTTCTATCTCACACTTAGCAGTAAGACAAGATAAAACTTGTCTGTCCTCTTTCTCCTCCTCTTCTGTAAAGAAAATCTCAGATTCTCCATATTCAGTGAGAAATGCATTGTAGAAGGTAAGAGCTGGTATGTGCCCCATGATCTGTCTCTGGGCTGAGAATATGGTGCAGCTACGTGAATGCAGAATTTTAGTTATGAACATCATGACAAAACTATCAGAATTACCGTATTTAGAAATACAACTCAGCCACTCATGCCTGTGCCTCCTCTTGCCCTCAGCAGGTATGTTTTACAGATCTTCTAGGCAGAGAGAGGTGATTTACTATTACAATAATAAATGCTGAGGTGCTGGCTGAGCTTTTTATTCCTGCCTTGCTGAAAGATTTGCACTATTCTGCCCTTGTGTAGAATGAGACACAAGGGGCACAGAAAGTATTTTGGGTTTGTTGCATTTAAGCCAAATTTAAAATTCCTTTTCTGCCCTGTGAAATAACTATTACAAAAGACGGTACCGTTTCAATTTCTGCATCAATCTGTGTATGGGAGCTTGTTGTTCTCCACTAAATGTACCAGGTGGCTGGTGAACTTTAATGCAATAAGAAACAGTTTACAGCGTCTGTTCTTTCAGAACAGCTTCCCTATCGACAACAAAACAATGTTTGTTGATTGCTCAGCTACTATTTTCCAAGCTACAGAGTTTTAGCTTTAGGATTTTTCCTTCAAGTATTATGCTTGTAATTAAAAAGTATAACAAACAGCCATGTCACCTGAGACACCCAAAGAACCTGGCAGTCTGAAATATTAATGATTTTCCTCTGATACAGGCATCACAGAACCAGCATTATAAGTTACATCAACAACAACAAAATCAAAGATACAGCAGAGATGGTGTGTGTATACACAAGCCACACAATCTCCTAAGCAGCACTCATCATCATCACTCATCAGCATATATGCCGTTGGTAATCTGCCACCTTGCTGATACTCACAACCACACATCTCCACATCAGCAGAGAAAACCAACTCTGCATGTTCAAGAAGGCTGCCAGCACACCTCGCTTCTGAAAGTAACAGAACACGACACTTCTCCCCACAAAAGAACTTTCTTGTTTAAATCCTCCTAATTAACCCATATCCTTATTGCAGTGCCTGTTTCATCCATCTCTTTGTACTATCAATCTTTCCTTTCTTGGATCTCAGACAAATTCCTTACCACAAAGTGGCACCTGACCCTTCTAGACAAATGACTTCAATTTGCAGTCAGTGACACTAAAAGCCTCTCTCTCCTATTTTGTATAGAACACGTAATTTAATTTCTTTAAAGAATTTATATGAATAAATATTTATAAGGTGATCTATGAGTATGGTTTTACATTTTGTCATACCATGTACTGAAGCCTCCATGGAATTCAACAAGGAAACAGAGGCCCATGCAATGGTGGCTTGGCACTGGGAAATCAAGGACACGCATACAGTCGGTTTAAAGCCATGAGATGAAATGTTAAAATGGGAAGGCTTAAAAATATGAAGACATGACAAAAAATATACATATGAGGCTACACAAGAGCCTTTAAGATTACTAAGTAATTTTTAAAATAAATTATCTTCATAAGAAAGATTTACAGACTCAGAACTGAAATCTACACATGTACTAAACCACAATAAAAAGGCAAAGAGATGTAACTCTATTGTACATCTCCAAGTCAATAGTGAGGTTAATTGAGCACAAAATTATATTGAAATATGCCAGGATTTTCCACTAGGGGCATACAGACATCAAAACCTTCTGAATACCTAAAACAGAATTACACAGATTCATGCCTAAGCCTACAAAGTATAACTGTAAGAGCTGCAATACGTAGTTTTCTTTAACTTGGTCATAGATTCCCAAGGCAGTTCACCACTGAATTAAAAATGTAATTGTTTCTCAAATTGATAAGTTCATCCTTCTTAAAATCATAACAAATATAACATGGAAAACTTCAATACCAGATCTTTGTCCAGCTGGGCACTTCAGTGAGCAGCAAACAGCACTGAAGCTCCCTTACAAAAAGCTGCATTTTACTCCTGCGAATCACGCTCATCTCTTTGTAAAATGGAATCGCTGCTTTCATCAATTATGTCAGCAAGTTCTGCTTGTAACCCAGGCTGGCAAAGAGCTTTCAGCCAGCACTGTTGTAAAGGCAGACCCAACAGTTCTTTCCCCTTGGCCCAGCTGTGTCACTACCAAAAGCACTGCCTGTGTGCTTCTGTCAGCAAGGAAGCAGGCATTGCTCCCAGCCATCACAGCAATGCCAGCAGTGTTGCATGATGAAGTCAGAGGCAGAGGCACAACGTCCTTCTATGAAGATACCTAAGCCTCAACTGCATTGCTGCAGAAGGTGCTTTGGTTGTTTTGTGCAGACAGGTGGGGAAGAGTCACAGAGATCTCTCCCAGTGGGAAAAATTATTAAAGCAAGAAAGAAACACTTTAAGAGCAAATGAGTAAGTTTCTTTTTTGGCTCCACATACCAGCAAAGGGTTTAGAAAAGACAGAATTTCTTTCTATGCTTATACCAGTTCTGTGGCCATAAACAGTCCCCAGATAAACTGTTCCCTAAACTGACTATAAAGTTTTTCCCAGATTCATAAAAAAAAAAAAAAATCACTGTTTATCCTATGAACATTCCCTAGTTCAGAATCTAATTCCAGCATATTTCTGTGAAAGGCAATTTTTAAAAGTCAGGCATTTTCTCACTTGAGAGAAAATGCTAAAGGGATAAAAAATGTGAAGTGTTGCAGTATTTTCATTTGCAATTAATTATGTATCTTATTATGCCTAAATTGATGTGAGAATGTGTGCTATTAAAAGACTACATATTGGCTGCAGTACTTACAAATAATGCATAACTTTCTCATATTTGGGACTGATCTGGAGGAACAGAAGCAATAGCTCTGTTGGCTCGAGTTATTCTGAATTTCATTGCTGTGGTTCCCACCTCGGAACTCAGTATACACCAATTACTGCTTTTGTAACTGACATAATAGTTCGGGTTTGCAACGTACACAATATAACGCCAACACCTTCTTTATCCCTCCAATAATAGCAGGTACACACTGGTGAAACGCACATGTAACACAGTGCAGTGTGTCAAAATGAACAAATACATTTAGCGGCTTTAGGGCCAGTCGTTATCGAATTGCTGGAGATTCCAAATTAAAAAGATAGGTAGCTAAGCAACAGCAAGTTTCCTCCTGTGAACAGTTTTCTGTCATATGCTCTCTAGTTCTGGTAGACTCATTATCCCGTGGAACTTAAGAACAGTTAACAGAGAGTTGCTCCAAGTACTGTAATTAAGGAGAGGATAAAACAGGGTATTTTCAAACTGGATGGGTCTGGAGGGACCCAAATGGAAAGTATCCAAGACTTTCAACAAAGGTGTTTCATAAAACATGCAATGCTTGTTACTCCAATTAAAATTTTGAGCTTTATGCAAAAAATAATAAAAAAGTATTAAACTGAATTAGATTAAGGTAATTAGATTAAGAATGGTTTAATTTTAAAATGTTACATCACAAAAGAAGTAAGATTTTAATATCATGCATTAACATTTCACATGGAAAACACTGTGTTAAATATCATTATAATTCAACCCTACAGTCCTCTTCCAACAGAACTCCCTTTGCATTAGCGTCCATAGTCAGGACAAAAATAAAGGTACAGAAAGCTTTTGGTTAAACTCATAATCCACATTTGGATGGCAGCAGTAGAGAACGCAGTGCATACAGTCAGGAACACAGTAATTCCCAAATGGAAAAGGTATATAGAAATCCTTCAGCCCCCTCCAGCATCTTATTCTAAACCAGGTTTTAAGAAAGTGAGCAAAACCTTAAAACTGACCATGCACATCATCCCTGTTACAGGGAATGTTCTCCCCAACCTGAGGCAGACGGCACGTGTTTGCATGAGTGCAAAATATCCGTATGTAACTGCACAAAACTAAACCACTCCAAGTGCTGTGTTCCAACAAGTCCATTAAAGTGGCAGCTATTGTATTTCAAATTCTTAGATTCAAATGCTTAATTCTCTCTGGAGTTTCAGAGCAGAGTGCCCTAGACCCAGTTCTGGCCTACTTACTGCAGCACACGCGGTTTAAGATGTCACCCAGGACTCTGGGGCTGCCTGAGAGAGAGCAGCAACTACAGCACAGGAGGAACCCTGTGCACACCCGTCTGTGGGGCTCTCCACCTCTACTAGTCTTGGGGATCAGCAATCACTTGAAGGGAAGTGATACACACTTGTCTCTGTGGTGCTCGCCATCATCATTAGATCATTGGGGTGAATTTTATGTGTTCTGGGGTGTAAATTTCCAAGTTTTCTTTTTGGTCATTCTCCACTTAAATGAATGCTTCTATTTCCTCCAGTACATTACTAAAGGTTTTCTTTCTTCTTTCTCAAGATAAACAATTTTATGTTAGGGTTTGTGTTAAAGACCAGTACTGAAACCTGAAAAACAGAAGATCCACATTTCAAAACAAGTCTTTGAAATCCAAGGCCAACCTTGGATCCAAAACTGAAACTTCTCATCTCAGAAAGAAAAAAAAACAAAACCAACCCACTGATGTCAAGCTGAAATACAAGGAAACTCCTTGGAAAAGCCAAATCCTGCTATGCAGTGCATTGTGCCAACAGCACTCTATGTATTTCCCAGAGGCACTCCATAGTAATCCAGGTTTACTTGCAATTTAAAATTTCAAACTGGGTAATCTTCTCAGTTCTTACAACAAAGCACACAATGTTTTATTTCAGAATAAATCTGTATGTATCACAAGCAAATCTCAGCACAAAGTATGTCCTCAAAGCTTTTAGTGGTAGTATGCACTTCTAATTTGTCAGGTACAGTTTGGATTTGGGGTCCTCACAGGGGGTGGAGGAAATCAAATAACTCCAGCCATCTAGTAATAGTTTAATCCTCTTTTGTGACCACCACAAGATTAAAGTTGTAAGAGAAATCCAACATAAACAGTGCCTGTTAATTTGCAAAACAATTTAAAGGAGTTTTGTCTAATCTCCCAGTTTGCATTTATTAACCACAGTTCTATGATTACAGATACCATCAATATTAATAAAGTAATGAAGAAAGTTCACTCATCAACAACAAAAAAACTCAAGAACAACATGGGAAAGAACAGCAGTTAAACAAAATTAATGTATCAACAACTGCATATTAAATATTTACTTTGAAAACTGTATCATCACCATAATATAAACTACAACACTGTTATGACAGCTTTAGTTTTCCATTTCCTTCTCAAATACGTAATCTATAAGGGCTTTTTAGAAATGTACTTCTACTTATTATTCTCTACTTTCAGTGTTATCTCTCAGCATTTCATAGCACTTTAAAGTGCTTTTAGTGGTTTAACAATTATTCATTAATCTTCCAACCTGTGACACAATACATAATATACTTCCTCTAATCAAAGGGAGCTTTCCAGCACCTGGGACCCAGTGCAGTTTAATTCCCAGACCAGCCAACACTCAGATGAATGATGCCTGCCTGGCAGACACAATAGGAGTTGTACTACGGGGGCTCCAAACCAAGGCGTGTGATCTGCTACATCCAAAGCTAGCAAACACACCTCTGTACTGGCAGCAGCAACCACTCAAATCTGTCTCTGACATACCAGCACAGCAAAAGTCTTACCTCTGCTCAGGTACAAGGGCTGAGCTCCTATCTGCTCAGTTCCCAGGGAGTTACATTATGGAACTCATGTATGCTTTAGGCTGGAGATTAAAAAAGTCACAATTTAAAGCTGTATTTACAAAAAACCCAACTACATCTATTTAAGGTACATTGAGGTGTTGGGGTTTTTTTTAATATTTCTCAAATTCATACTTCTATACAAAGCCACAATCATGATTTTTTACAAAAGGGCACCTAAATCCACAGCAAATACATGAACTGCATTTGCAAACACAAAGCTTCATGCCAGCTGAAGCATGCAAAAATAGAAGATGAGCAGCTTAATTAAGCAGACTCAGTATTCAGAACTTCGCCACCACTACTTTGAGAAGCATCCTTTTTTAATATGTTTATATTTACTTAATTTAAGTAAGAGGAGGATTATTAGTAAAAGCAAGACTAAAGGTATTCAATGCACAATGCCATGCCACAAACATAATGACAAAATTCCTGAGGTCTTTAATTGGAGGGGGACAGAAAACAACAAAAATACACACTGGTGAGGCAGACCTCAGTGGAGAGGACCTCCCAAAATGATCAGATATGAAAACAGCTCGCTCACTGCTACTGAAACTTTGGGTTAAGCAGACAGAAACAGCAGCTGCAATGCACAGCGGAAGTGAAAAGGGTAGTTGAGGGCTGCTAGAGGGACAAAGATATTTTGTATTCACAAAACTACAAGCATGTAAATAGGGCCAAGCTATTCTCAGAGCACTGATTTCCCAAGCCACATGCACTGCTCACTTTCCCCTGAGAAAAGATTACCTCCGAGTCTTCTGTGGTGGAGATTTTGCTCATGCAAATACAATGCCGCATTGCCAGCGGGAGCAGCAGAACCAGCCTCTGAGTTCAGCAGAGCCAAGGCAGTACATTCACGCCTGGGCTCCTTCCTACCTGTTTCATCCTGGGATGATTTTCCCAAGTACCAGCCTCACTCAGCCCAACCCTTCTAAGGGGAAGAGCACTCCCACTTCCTTCTTGGAAATCTAACTTGGATTTCCCACAACACCCCTTTGGACCAGAAGGTGAGTCTATTCAAATGCTATCAAATCAATATGCTCTGAGGCAGGGTTTTTTTCTTAATCTCATATAATTAATTGCATGCCTTAGAACTTCCATTATGAAGTATAATTTTGATCATTAAAATTCAAAGTTTTTTCTGTTTATATGGAGAAACCATGATGTTCATAAATGATTATGCTATTCCCTTCAAAGTAGTAGTGATGCTTCTAACCACACTTCTTTTTTCCTAGATATCCCATGAGTATCTATTCATTTATTTCCAGGTGACAGGCTGTATTAACAACAGATGTTAGACAACATTAGATCTTATACTCAATATGCCATGTTGAGTACAAGATCTAATCAAATATCTCAACAGCTACATTTTAAGAAACTGGAACCCAAATAAATATTCCTTATTCACATAGTTTTTACTGCTCATTTCTTAAAGCTCTACAATTATAATTTAAAAAGTTCTCCTTTGCCCTGAGCTGTGTGCTACATGATACGTGTGTGCAGCAGAGCTCCACATTTTCTAGCTCCAGCTTGCACAAGTCAAAACAGCATTACATTTAAAAGGCAGGCATGTAAAAATGGATGGAGTAGGGCTGAGGCAAAAGGTGCTTGCACATTTATATGAGCAAGATCAAATATGGCTGCAGGTTTTTTGCAAAACATTTTCATTTTCAGGGAGAAGCCAGTTGTATTACAGCTGGTGATAGATTGGTTTGTCCCCTATCACCACCTAGCTTTTAAAAGGCGATTTTGCATTCAATAGTTTTGCACTCATACGCCAAGACAAGTATTCTCACCCAAGTTTATGTTGTACATACTCTCTACGTAAGCAGAAAAAAAGGAAAAAGAACTATTCTGAAATATAAACCTAATATTTTTGGTTACTCTGGATACTATACAACCTCAAAACCAAATCATGAAACATAGACACAGCAGTAACACAGACACTTACTTAGGGGTTGCACCTAATTACACCTACAGCAGAAAGCCATTTCTGTTATGGTTGGTATGTCAAAGAAGAAAGAATCCCAGAAGAGCAGATCCGTTCCTGCAGAGAGTCTTTGTAGGCAGCTGCCATTAAGGAAGAACCGCAGACTTATGGTACCATAAATACTCACTGTTCCCCCATGACATTCGCATGACACTAGGTTCATCAGTCAAATGCTACATGGGGCTCAAGGACCACCTTTCTGGAAGGATGAATGAGCACGGCTGATGCACACCCTCCCAGACTTCTTTCTGGAAGAGTAAGCCTTTTAAAAAGGATAAAACCACCGATGGTCTTATCTAGTGGCACCATTCCTGTCAACCAGCTAAACTAACCACAGGTTACTGCCCTACCGACATCATGTGTCACTCAGTCCCCTGTAAGTACTACTCATCATTTGTCAACCATGTATTTGTAGATGGTCTTCCGTGTTAAGCACTCCCTCCTGAAAATACACGATCAATCACTAAATCAGAGCCCCACCACTGAAGCCAGGCTTCTCCAAGGACAGCAGAGAAGAGGCCACTAACAATATTCAGGGCCTCTCATGCCAGGGGAAGGCTGAGGGCTGGCTATGGCAGGGTGCCACACACAAAGCAAGAAAGCCAGTCACTACAGAAGTAATCACTTGCACAAAGCTATATCACAACCTCATGCAAAGAATTTGGGCAGGAACAATGATGCGGGATGCTGTCTTGTCTGTCCAACAGTATGATCACAACTGCTCCATTACTGGAGTCTTTATTCATTTACCCCTTTCATTCATTCTTCAAATGGAAATAATTTCATCAAATTTCAACCCTCTGAATTATTTAGGAAAACAATTCTAGACAGAGCACTAGAGAGCAGCCTGCCAATATCTCTATCTCTGGCCATTCATCAGTCCTGTCAAGAGCTTGTGGGTTACACTGCTGTGTTCCTCACAGCATGCTACTGAAGGGTAAACAAAATATAATTAACTTAACACAAAAAATCACCAATAACACCTCGCTAAGTTTACACAGTTAAGTGGGATAAATGCATAAATATATTTGAAGCTAACAGTGCCTGCACCTGAGGAAAAGTGTTCAGAGAGGTATCTGTCATCACAGCACTGCAAAATACATCAAGCTAAGATTGATAACATTTATATTTTTTCCTTATAAATGTGAGCTTATTGGTAACAGCTACTATTTTATGCTGCATAAGCTCAGAAGAAATACAGCAGATACAAGAAAAAACCTAGCAAAACTGTTACTGCTAATTTTACTACTCACTGAAATACCATTTAAATAAACACTGTCTATCAGAAAAGCTTTCATGTGCAAACAATAAAAAAGTAATGATTAATAAAAACTGTAATGTGAGAAATGAAAATGTTACAGAACACTGAACTGACACCAGAAAACAGAATTAAATCTTGCATCGTGGACAATCTATAACATACTCTAGTAATCTGCTTTATAAAGAAAGGCCCTGATCCTGCATGTATTTAGTGACAGGTAACACAAATTAAGAAAGAACTTAGTTTTACACTTAAATTACACATGTGCTTACACACACACTAGTGTGGTTTCTATGCCAGTATTAAGCAACAAAACAAGGAACGAAGACTAAGAAATACTTTGCCCTTTGCTCTAACAAATCCCCTTCTTCTGCTTTGCATACACATCTGTGCACGCACTTGGCTTTCTTATTCCCAGCACTGTTATTCCAGGGACACAAATAGAAAATGCCAGAAACCTGTAAACTGGAGAACTAATTTAACAGCCAGAATGGATGCTTACCCTCCTACCCAGGCTGTGTCTCACAAAAACTGCATGGCCATACTGTACTTTTAGCTGGATAGTTCTAAGGAAGAATCAGGCCCCTCTTAAGGTACACATGTTAAGAGAAACTGAAAGTGGACCTTGACAGAAGCCATTCAGCAGTGTCAGGAAAAGCGATAAAGCACAACATGCCTCAATCCCTGTGTGATGCAGCATATCTCTGTCTTTTTGCCAGTTTCTACTGCAGACAAAGCCAGAAAAATCCTGGACAAGCTGGGCATAATTTGGGGATGCTAAAGGCAGTTCATAGCCAAAACAGGCTTCTGCAGAAAAATTAGCTGAAAGCTAGGGAGGAGACCCTTTCTCTGCATATAAAACCAAAGGTCTCACTAACCAATGATCACTTAGTATTGCTTACTTTCACATTTGCCAGTAAGTCTCATCCCAAATGCAAAGCTTGTTCCACAGGATTCCTCCTATGGAATAGGAAAACTGACCACCAGAATGAAAGCAACATTGGAAGATTATTTCTTCTGTTAAATACTGTATTTCCTACAAGAAAAAGTGATTTAATTTCCCATTGAAAGGCTTTGCTACATCAGTTTTCCTTTAATTAGAGAAATCCTAAAATTTATTTTAGGTCAAGCATAAATTTTAAATTACTACCCTAGCACTTTATAGGCCGTTATGATACAGACAAGATTTGTTATTTTTTAAATAAATGTAGCACTAGCTATTAATTCCGTGGTATTTGCAGCTTTTAATTTACATTAAAAGACAATGAATAAAGTTATTAAGTAACATTTTTTTAATGTAGACTTTTACTGCTACTATTTACTATAATAATAATAATGAACATGATAGTCTCCACAACCCCAAAATCCTACTGCTAGGAATTAAGCTTTCTCACTAAGGTTTTGTGGTTTAATTGTCTACAAGTAATATTGATATTTGGTACTTGGCTGTAATTAAGAACAGGGGAGCCATTCTTAGAATACTATTTCAATCCATTAGGCAAATTTTCTCACTATGATATGAAAATTTTCATCTACTTAATTAGCACACCTATTTCTTCCAAGCCTAAATGCACCTAAGCTATGTTTCACGATGGCCCAAGGAAAAAAAACAAAACCACAACACATCAATTATGCCCCCACTCAATTGTACAACTATTCTAAAATGTGTGAACAGTTAAGACAAAATTGAAAAATTACCATAATAGGCTTTGACACTTCCCTGCTTAAGCAAAAATTAATTCCAACTCCCTGTTTTTATGCAAAGCCTTTATAATTTCTCTAATCTCAAGTTCCCATGAGAGAGAACACAATACTTTCAAGTACAAGAGTATGAGGCTTGGCATCTTCTCTTTTTAGTTATGCAGTTTATTTGATCGAAGTCTAAACCGCTAAGCCTCCCTTTGTGCTTAATATAAGCCATCCTCAGTGGAAATACAAGTTAATTTAAGTAAAATGAAGTTTTAGGAAGAATGCATTCTCTTGCACAGAAAGCTTCACTAAAGCAAAGCTTTTTTAAATGCAGCATCTGTTTCCTGAATTGCTCTGGAACCTGTAATAAACTAAAAAGCAGCAAAATTTTTAAAAGGTGCTTTTACATGTGAAACATCATAAACATAAAACCAGTGTAATGGACTAACTTATTTATCATTTTACGGTATGTTTTTCAGTTTCATCTCACATCGTGCATGAAGACACTCTACCAGTGTAATGAATTAGTGTGCTTTAAGTGCAAGACATTAAGCATTTTCTGTTTTATTGATGGTGACTATTATTAAAACCTACTGCTCATGTTACACCAGTAAATCAGCTATATAGCTGGTATACACTTCCATACACTGTAAGGTCTGTGGATCACATACTAAATTCACGGAGTTATTTCATACGTTTCTTTGCCCTGAACCACAGCTGAAGTATCTGTACATCAGATATAGCAGCACATTGTGTATTATGATACCTACGAACCTATTAAGGTCACAGAAAGCTTGTGCATATATTTAGTCTATTCCCATGTGAAGAAGAGGTATATTATTTGCATACCATTATGCACTGAAAAACCTATTCAGTTATCCCCACTGAAGACAACTCACCACAGTGACCTAAATAGTATTCACTTTTCCAATATTTGAAGGAACAGCAAATAAATTGGACCCAGTGCAGATAAATCCAAAGACTCAGAACATCTAAGAATCCAGGCTTATAAATGACAAATGCAAATGAATGCAGAGTAAGGTATCACAAAAAAGTCCCATGGAAGCAAAGAATGTTGAAAAAAGTGAATTATATGCTTAATAGAGGACTACAAAGTTGAGGGCGAAATGGCTGGAGAGATAATTTTAGCAAAAAAGATCTGACATTAGCCAAGCTTATTATGATCACAAAGGAGAGAAGAGTCTCAAATCACAGAACTCACTTAAAAATAACCTCCTTACATTTGCAGTGACAGCAGCAGTTCTAATATCGGCTGCCCAAAACAAAGCGAGATTGCTATTGATACGTTTATCTATAGCACTGTGCAGCAATCCACATGACATTAGCAACTGAGACCCATGGGACATGTACATATTGCTTCTTCAGTAACAGCTGTAATATCGTGCATACTTTCTGTAATCATGTACATCTACTAACATAATTGTCCTCCTCATTTATATTCCCTCCATAATTACAATATTTTGATTAAACACCTACCAACCTCTACTCACTCCCTTATTCTAGTTATCCTTCCTAATTTCAATATAGCCACAAAGAAGGGAGAACATAAATAAAGTATCTACGTGCTTTGTGTAGAAAGTCAGAAGAGATTAACATAATGGTCCTTTATGGCCTTAGTCTACAAATCAGGATCTCTCACTGTTAACCTTCTTTTGCTTTTTGCCAACATGCTATGTGAAGTTTACTTTAAGCTGTAAGCATTTTTGAACATGTCTCTTTCTGTAAAGCTCAAACGTAGCTACAGCACAATAGAAACAATAACCACAATCTTAAAATCACAGTTGCAAGCAGGTTGTAAAGCACAACAAAAGGGGATCATGGCACAATCAGTCCCAAAGCCAAAACAAAGAAACAGAAAGATCAATAATGCATATTGAAAGGCTTGTGCATACAGGATGTTCAAACACATGGCTGGTTCAGCTGAAAAAAAAGCACAGATCATTTTTATAAATACAGTAATTTTTTGAATTCCTGGTCATACAGCTGCTACTAACCCTCCAAATGCACATATTTGAAGTTCAGATGAGTAAACCACAAAGATCTACAGCACTCCATAAAGCCTGACATATGACAGTCCCTTCCTGAACCTCTTCCTTCATTTTACATCTTCGTGCTTATTAAAAAGGAACACTTACAGGAATTACCTCTTAAAGAAGCTGCAAATCCACCATGACACCTCTAACAATTATAGCTACTAATAAGCCAGGGTACCTTTTCACATATTTTTTAATAGTACATCTGACAATTCTATATGCTGGTGGGTATGAAACTGATGTCTCGTAACCCATTAAATGGATGACGCTACATTCATATATAATAACTCATATTAACAGTGTTCTAAAAGGCAAACTGCACTCCCATGATATGCACAAAAGCCTTAAATTTACTTCAATTTCAATAGATTAACAATTATTTTCACTCTCACCTGCTCATAAGAAATATAAACAAAAATTTTCAGGGGATATACATACACTTTATCAATTTGGGCTGATACCTATTGTATCTGGCTTTGGAAATGCTGTCTTCACACCCCCTGCCAGGCTTTTTTAAGCAGTAGTTTTCAGCTCACTGCTGTGCTTAATGAGCACAGGAACCTAACAGAGAGAAGTGTGGCCACTGGAGGGGCAGGCCCTAGTTAAATTACTCCGAGCTGCCTGTCAAACTGATCTCCCATCCTGTGCCAAAGACAACTGAAGATACAATGCCAATCTTTAAATGTAAGGGTTTTCATGGGTCAGGGAAAGATGGAGACATGACCTCAGAAAACTGAGCAGTTCAGTCAAATATTTCTTTGTCCAAACTGTAGGAAAAACGTAGCCGAAAATGGTCATTTTGAAAACACTGCATAAGTTGCATCCACTTCTGCTATTACCTCTCCCTGAAGAGGTGACTGTTTTTGAGGGAGAACATGGTCTAGGGGTTACCATCACCTTGCTGGATGCCACTTGTGTAAGGAAGTGATAAAATCACATTCCAAGGAATGACAGCTGAGACTACTGATGCCCAGACAACCTAATAATCTATATGTACATCATACAGAACATTTTGATAACTGCTTAACTAACTGTTCTTAACCAAGCTGTGTAATAGTAAAAGAAAGAAAATTCTTTTGTTTTTAAAATAAACTTTGTTTTCACCTTTAAAAAATGCAAGGAAGGGGGTGAAGTTACATATTTTAATGCAGAACAGGGAAGAAAGGATGGACCATGCATGCCACATTTCTGTCAAGAAAAAGCTACCATCCTCCAATGTTTCTGGATAGCTGGCTTACAGAAAATGTTTAGTGTGGTATTTCTGGTAGGAAATGGTTAGAAACAAGAACCTCACAACTGACTGTTCAGGTTCCTCATGGAAGAGACCTTTCAATGCATTTCTTTATTCAATGCATTGTATTCAGCTATAATTGGAAGAATTTAATACTACATTCAGTTCCCTGTAATGCTTGGTCAGCAACAAAAAACACTTATGCTTCTTTTCTGCCTCTGCCAAGCAGTGTTGTGTGCAGACAAAAGAAGAGTTCCCCGGGTATGAATATTTTGCTAGTCTATCCTTACAGAAATGAAGTTCCTCATAATTACTGCTACATTTTTAAGATTTGGGAGGCAGCATTTGAAAGAAAAGTAATTCCAAGATATTTATCTTTATTGTGTCTTGAAGACTAATCCAATATTTGAACTTAACAAAGAGATAAAGAAGCAGAACTTTCCCTGTGGTTGAGAAGCAGTAAAATAACGATACTGGGCAGACAGTGATCACCCACAACAGTCGTTTAACAGGAAGATGGAAGAAAATAGACTGCTTTACTAGGTCTCTGCTTCCAGAGGGTTTTCCTCATGCTCAGACGAAAAACATAACAAAACAAAAGCAGCTGCACCTTGTCTGTAAAAACAAATCATCAGTAATTTATGCTAACTCCATATCATTGTATTCCGTGATTGGAAAGAACTGATAAGAAAAACAGCAAATCAAAAAAATTACTGTTTAAATCTTTTACAAAAATGCTGCACTCAGAAATATGCTCTATTTCAGGAACTTTAAGACTTTGCTCATGAGGCTTCATTAGGCTAACATGCTACTTAATTTCTGAATAAGAAAAAAAGAGAAACAACCTTTTGTTGTGTGGACTACCAGCTTATATATGAAGGTCCTGAATAGCATCACTGACTCTGCAGTAGTACACTGGATGAAAAAATGCCTGAAAAGATAGCTGTGAAAGGGCAGCTATTAGGCAATGGGCAAGGCACCAGTGCGATGCCTAAATTTTAAAGTTTTGTTTTCAAGACTGTATGAGCATGTGATGGGTCAATTTTCATATTGAGCATTTCACAAAGATTGTAAGCCACGTTAAAATACTTTAATGTTTGTGAAAACATTTAAGTCTGAGACTAAAATTGTCATGTTATAGATAATAAAAAATACTTCAGAAAATCTATACAACTGTGTGTTCTATTTTCTTAATACTGTTTCAACAATTTCTGCCAAATGCTGCTAAAGAAAACATCTCTCAATTAAACCAGCGTGAAAAAGGAATAACATCAACAAATGCAATAAACTAACACCCCTCTACTATGTGAGAATGAGGTCCTGAGAATGAATAAAAACTAATCTTCAAAGCAAAAGGATTTCACTGGGGTGGGGCAAACTAACCAGAAGCACAGAATTTATGGAAACAAAGACCTTGAAAGACAGAACTACAACTTTACAGTCATCTTTGATGGCCATCAGCCTGAGCATTTACAATTCTGGAGATCCCCCTCTTACTTGCTTTCTTAAATTTCTTATTTAATTTCCCTTACTGTGGACTGCACTCAACACCCTCAAAGTAGACTGGATGTGGCAACTCCCTAATGCCCTCTGAGCCTAAACTCAGCAAGGGTAATGTTGTTCACACAAGTTGCTCAACTGGCATCTGGAAGAGAGAGACACATTTGCTCAGCAGGGTTAGCATCATCTCCCGGTAATCTCCTAAGATTACAGAAGGCATTTTCCAGTGAGGCTTCTACAGAGAGGCTACAGAAACACACTGGTTAAAATCCTCTACAAATTCAACAAGTTTAAGACCTACCTCCAAAAGGAAACTCAATTTAATTCAATTAGAAATTACATCCAACATTCCCCCATGTATTCCCCTACATAAGAAAATATGTATGAACTCTCTATTTTTAAGTAACTGTGCAACTGTAAGCCATGCCAAATTTTAAGTAAATTGTGCAACTGCTACCGCAGGCTGGAAGTTAGTTTCCTGAAATACCATCCTGTTTTAACAGCACGTTACTTTATCTGCTTAATATTTTACAATGGACTCAAGCATGCAAGTTGACCATGATCTCAATTTGCTGTTTCATTTTGTTTTCAATTATAACAACATCAGGAGATCTGGCATTTATCAACTGAAATGTGCCTTTCATCAATTAAACATTCTTCCATCAGTAAGACACCTGTAACAATTTAAGTCCTTTCAATATCCTAAATCCCAGTTAGGCAAAATATGTTAACACATAGTGACATTCGGAGCACGAGCACTGGCACTGAAGTTAGGTACTTTTATTAAAATACCCTGCTAAAAAAACGAATATCCTTTATGATAAACGAAAACAATCTTTTCCCCATTCTTTCACCTGAGCTCTTTCAACTAAAGACAAGTGCAGAATTAAAGTAGTCTCTCCTCCCTCCTCGCTTTTCGAGGCGGGGAGGAGGGGACCTTATTATTCATAAACTTCTTCTAAGTAGCAGCACCGTATGCACGGCTGTACACAAAGAACCTAATTTTTAATGAGGCTGGTTTATGTGGATAGTCCTCTGAAAGCTTCATTTTTGCCATTTTAGAAGTTTATGTTAATGACTGGGTTCCTCTACCAGGCACTAGGGGGTTTTTATTTCAGTGAAAAGCACATGTCTTTCCTTTTTGTCTTAGTGAAAAGCACATGTCTTTCCTTTTTGTCTTTGAGAATGGACTTAATTTATAAATGTCTGTTTTCCTTCATGGCATAAATGTTGGCATTTTATTTTCATTCTTCTATTTATTTTCATTTCTTCACATTTATCTTTTTAATTAACCATGGACTAATGCATTAAATATAACTCATTTCTGAGAACTGGAATTGTGAACTTTATACTTATTCTTTTGGTTTTATATTGCTGTAATAATAAATAATCACTAGTGCCATAAAGCTTAAGACCAATGACGAAGTCAGATTCTGGCTCTCTTTTCCAACAGTTTAGGACACAGAAAGCCTGAAATTTTCTTGTGAAATAATCAGATTAGAAATGAGAAGGGCATTTCTGTTCATTAGTATAATAGTTTTTAAAATACCAGAGATGAAGTACTGAAAAGAATGTTAGAAATCACACGTAAACACCCAAAGAAAACATGTAGACTTTTAGTAGCGTTCATGAGAATAAATTTACGGTGAAATTTGGATAGAATTAGAGGCCACACTGGCTAACAAATACAATTAAAATGTACTTTGGCATTATACTGATTTAGGATGCCTGTCTACCACTGTGAAATTTTAATGTATATTTATATTTTTATTTCTGTCTAGAGGTAAACAAAACATGGGTTAACATGAGAGAAATCTTAATCTGATACAGAGCCAACAACATGGTCCACACTGAAGCACATTGATTATTTATTTGGATGGAGCATCATAACACCACAAATACTGTTCACTGGTTTTACTCATTTTTTATTTCTTGTGTTTTCTTTCTTTTTTCCTTAAAGTAAAAATTATTTGTTCTTATAAACCTAACATGGGCCTTGCACTCATTACACATCCCAATTGTCACAGGTCCCTAAGAAATGACACATTATAATACATGCTGTACTAATTCACCAGGACACCAGTGCAGAGTATGCTTAGCTGATTATAGCTCCTAGAGGCTTGAAAGGGCATGTACACCATTCAAAACCAGAGCATGATGCCTGACCTCTTGACAAGACAGTTAAACAATGGAAATTTTATCCTATTTCTCTACATCAAGGTTGTCTGCAATTCTGTTGGGTCTGTTCTGCTGCCTTGATCAGACCACAGCTCTGTACCACCACAGAATCTCTTACAGCAAACAGGTAACAGTACATAAAAAACAGGCTTTTGCCTTTCCACAGTGCAATATTCTATTGCAGTGTAACACACAGTAGCCAAATGAACCCTCTGTGGTTATTACCCACCTAATGTACTAAAAATATTACTATGACATTTCATCTGGTCAGCCATCTTAAAGGTTAATTCTGTTTCCTATTTGAGATTTTCCTCTAGGTGAGCCAATCCGTGCACTTTCTATTTACCGATTCCAAACAACCCTCAAACTGTTTCATTGCTCACTCTCACTGTTAAGAACATATTGACTGGCTGCCTGCTCTGCTGTTTAATTCATTTATGCTGAGAGTCAGGCATGAAGACAGAATTTTAAATGTGACATTTGCAGGCTCTTGGGTCATTTGAAGCTCTGACAACACCAGGGAGTTCCTGACATACAAACAGGTCCTGATTTCCAATCTTCCATGTTCTGAACACATCAGAGATTCTTCGCAGCAGTGCAGATTTCAGCCAGAAGTTTTTTAATCCCTTGTGTTTACATCTTGCAGAAAAGACTTGTACACTTTAAAGTTTTAAAATAAAGCTTATGTTTCCTTTAAGGTAAAACCAGCACTGGCTGCAGTGTGCAACTCAAATGCTTAAAAACACTGATTGACAAAGGTATCCAGAAAGCTCTACCATAATAATTAATACTTATAGGATATTGTCAGCAACTTTGACATTTGGTGGACTTTTATTTGTTTCTGATAATCTTTAAGCATTCAAAACCAGCTCAGTCTGAAACTACAGCTTTATCAAACATTGTCTATCTGGCTTATTGCTACCCTGACCAACACACCAAGTCCCAGTTTTCGGGTTGGAAGTTTTCTTTATCTCAAGGCAGTGAGAAAGGACTGTACCATTTTGTCTCCCATGATGAACTTTCATCATCTTCCCTAACTTACAAGTCAGTTTTCCAGATTACACTTGATTATCTGAAAGATACCACACTGTCAAGGTACCATTGAGAAAATGGTAATCTGACCTATGCCATCCTGACTTTGGAAAGCTACAGTTACCTGTCCCTAAGTGGGCCTCATACCTACAAAGTTAAAAAAATAATAATTTTTTTATTTTTTATTTTTTTTTAGAAAATTCCAACTGACTGCAATACAGTAGGTCTTTTAGCTTCCTTTAAAGCATCACTAGTAAGGAAGATGCTAAGACTCAACACTCTTGTTCTAAAGTGTATCACAAATTTTATGTATGTTATTTGGCCATAAGTGTTTCCAGAAATAGGTAGAGCTCATTGTGGCTAATAGCAAAGAATGAGAAGACCTATGAATGTAGGCTGGGCTTCGAACCGACCAGCAAGATGGATTGAGAATCACACCTTGAACTTTGAGAAAAAGATAAGAATGGAGCATAGAATCTTCTGCACACTGTCCCACACAATATCCTTGTCCCTAAATAAAGAATTGGCTGGATGGCCACACACACAGAGTTGCAGTAAACAGCTCAATATCCAGTTGGAGACCAGTAACGAGCGGTGTCC
>NW_009919262.1:0-4052 GCF_000696875.1 Nestor notabilis
TTTTTTAAAAGTCAGAAAGTTTTTGTCTAGGAAAAAATGCTATTTAGAGACAATACTTCTCCACCACCACCCTGCAACATAAAGAACTTTTACAAAATTCCTTGTGATGACATTTAAAATTAAACAGGAAATTTTTTTCCTCAGGTTATCTTACCTCAGTAGGCATTGTTATACAGAGTCAACCTACTGAGAAAAAGCAGTGGTACAGTTTTGAAGCTGAAAAGCTATTCCATTGTAGGTTGTGTGGGTTATTATTATTATTGTTATTATTATTATTATTAAGGCACACTCATTTCATAATAAAAACAACCCTGGCAGAAATACTTAATTAGCTTAGGTACACTTTAATCAGCTTTGTTCATGGTGGTGCACAGTAGTTGTGTCCACATGTGCTGACAGTGTAGGGTTGCTGTCCCACAGTAACAGCCAGGCAACACTCATTTGGGTTGAACACAACATTCATAGGGACATGCTGTGAGGTTATGGTGCCTCAGAAGCCTTCTTAGCCATCATTAAGACTGTGCCTGAATTATGTTAACTAAAATTTAGACATAATTCCCTGTACCGAGAAAAGCTTCCACTTACTTTTGTTATTCCTTATGATCTTCTCCAGTTTTGGGTGGGATCTTCACATGTGAGTAGGAAATGTGCTGATCATGTAAAACCTTCTCAACAATCTCTAAGTTTTACTAGCAAACTCTGGGTGCATTTTCTGCATCTCCACAGTTGTTTTCCTGACACCTGTGGGTTTTCTACCTTATCTAGTTCAGCTATCTTAAATGCGTATCACTGTATTGTATTTTCCCCCCTTACCACACCCAAGTGCATTCTCCTCTGACATCCCCAAATGTCCTCAAGTATGAGCTCCTCAGCCTCAAGGCTGTCTCTCTCCCCTCCTGCTTCTGGGGTGGCTGTCTCACCTCCCACTGCTCTCCCTAGAGCTCACCCTTCCCTGAGCACCTCTTTTCCCACAAGAGCCTTTTAGCCTCTTCATCTACTAGTTTCCAGCATGGGGAGAACATCACACAATGGCTGGGATAGACAAGGAGAGCTAAGGTTGTGTGTGTAACCTCGGTGTTTTTTAGGAGGTTGCTTGTGAGTAGTTGAGTCTGTTTCTTCCTTCCTTGTTTTTCTCCCCTAGCTTTCTGTTAAGAAACAAGCATACATTTATACAGGGAAGTTTTACAGTTATTTTCCCTACTTCCCCAGCAAAACATTAACAAAATGCTAACACAGCATGATCCGTAAAATTGCCAGTAGTTGCAGGATTCTAATCTGATATTGTAACAGATATTGGTCCTGCCAATTCCAGCTAATTTGCACTTTGCATGTTTCCAGTATTTATGAGCATGAGGAATGCTGTGCCATGCTTTTCTATCCCAATGGATAAGGCCCTGCTCTAAATCCATGCTGAAACACATGTCTGTGTGCTGTATTGTAATTGAATTGCTGAGAAAGGTTTTAGCTGTTCCTGGCCAGCCTTGTTACCTATGTTAATCTGGATGGTAGCTTAAGAAGGTCTCAAATTCTTGAGTGTGGGTCGTTTTTAAGGCAATTTTTCTTTGTGAATGAAGAATGAAGTGCACAATCTCTCTGAAGCAGCATGGATTGCTAATTCCTTTTTTTTTTTCATGTACATATATAATTTCTCTCATGCTTGCAAGTGCGTACACACACAGACACTGTAAGCTTTTTATAGTTAATAGGGCCCTTGGCATTTTTAAGCCTTAGTCTTGACTAGACTAATTTGTTTTATTCTGCTTTCCTTCTGTTGTAATTTGGTAAGCATCTGAGTTTAGTTTAAGTGAAGTTCCTTGTGATCATTCTGTATGAAGGGCACCACAGAAGTAACACAAGAATGATTGAACTTATTGAATTAATATACTCCTCCCTGCTATGTTCTCTTCTTCATTGGTATTTAAAAGGAAGAGAAATAGAGAGCTCTGTAAATGTTATTTGGACTGCACATTTTTGTTGTGTGGTCTTTCTACCATTTCTGTACTTAAAGCATCAAAATATTTAACCAATGGAGTCATCATGAAGCATCACCTATCACCTATCTGTTACTGTACAGCTTGCTTTTAAATTAGAGAGGACCACCACAAAGCTAGGGGGAATATCCTTAATGATCTTTCTTGGGATGTCTTTGTAGTAGGTCACTATAATCTGACAGGAGAAGGCAAAGATAATGAACGGTGGTCAATCAAATCTTCCCATAGCTCCCTAAGCTCCAGGAAGTGTCTTTTACATGTACCTTTAGACTCCAGTAAACCAACCACAAGAGGCTGAGCAGGGCTGTATTCTCAGGGCAATATGGGCAGCAAGAAGAATAAGCAAGTGGGATCTTGCTAAGTAACCCAAAGGAGATAAGGACATATTAACATGACTGCAAATCTGTGAGACCTTACCTGATGAGGTCAATCACATTCAGGAAAGGGGAACTCAAAGCAAAGGCATGTTCAGAGAAGGATCACTGGGAGAGAAGCAGAGTAGCTATATTTTGAGAGGATACTAAAAACAACCTGCCTTTTATACCCTAGCAAAGGAATATCTATGAACATACCAGGAAAGCATATTCCAGGGAGGGAGAAGATATAGTTAAACTCAGTGTCAAAATAAAAGATTAAATGCATTTAGATATAGTTAAACTCAGTGTCAAAATAAAAGATTAAATGCATTTAACCAGTCACAAAAACTGCAGAAGGTTAGAAGACAAAAGAAAGTCCCCAAACATTATATTATTGAGGCTTTGAAGAGCATCTTCAGAAATGCAGTGGGAATAAAAATGGAACTGCTCGTAAAGCACAGTTCAGTCAATCTCTGTATAAGAGATGATGTGATGTGATTGCTTATGATTCTTGGATGGTTGTCTGGCCTTGATGACTCAAGAGTTCCCTTCCAATCTTACATTAATGGACACATAAAAGAAATCTATTTCATAGAAAATTGGTCCCAGTTGGAGTAATAGAACAAATGGAACTTTCACATTTATTGACAAATTCTGCATTTTTTATCCAGAAACTGTTGGACTGTTAGAATTATGCTCTGAATATTATTAGTTCTGATTAAAAATTATGTCCAAAACATTTATGACTAAGCGAGCACCTCTGGACTTCTTCTGGCATCCATCATACTGTTGTAGGTGGTTATCACATCTGATCTCGTAAACAGAGCTATTTTGAGTGAAGGTTCAAGTTGGATAATGGACATAGAGAATTGTCAATTAATCTTTGGCCTGCCTTCTGAATCAGTAATAAACAAATGTTTTGCTGAATAAATGACATCAATGGATCTACAACTGCCAAGAAGGTACATTTCCAAGTAAAACATAAAATGGACTTCAGTTTTTTTATGGTTGTTAAAAATCATGGGATGCTTGGACTTCCTACCAACCTGACCAGACTCTGTCATAGGAAATATTATTCTGTGTATGTTCGTGTAGTTTCAACTGTAAGGTATTTCTCCTTGTTCGTCTTCTAAGCCAGCTGCTCTCAGCTTTTCTGAACTGGTGAGTCACTTCTCAGCCTTTGTAATGCCTCAAGCACTTACCTGTATTAAACATGTTTTTCAGTTTTAAAATACCACCAGTGCAACTGTGGGTCTGTACACTGCTTGTATACCACTTTAAGAGTCAGTGTTAGCTGTTTTGTTGCATTGCTGGAACTATTAAGAAACAATTATTGTCTTTCATAAGGTGACTATAATTTGTGATTGACTGTAGTAGTCATACAGTCAGTAATTTTTGCTGGTTTTTGTTATAAGTGTACTTATAGCGCTTGTTGCTTATTCTCTTATTTTTATAAATGTGATTATTATTATCATTATTATTGTTGCTGCTGGTTTTATTACACCATGTGATTAGGGAGCATCTTTGGGATTGCTCACAAATACAGACTGCTTTGTCTGTGGTCTTTCCTACCTTAGTAAGCAGGGCCACTTTTATGGCTTGGCACTGTTCTGTCCTCCAGCAGGCTGAGCATAACTGCATAAAGATGAGTAAGGCACAGTTTGGTCCTCAGACCTTTGATATGCTAAAAAAGAAGGAGTAGGGA
>NW_009919262.1:4083-16593 GCF_000696875.1 Nestor notabilis
GTGAACCAGGTCTGTGAGAGCAGAGAATACTTAGTACCTATTTTTAAATCGTCTTTTCCTGCCTGCTTGAATCAGGCTTTGCCAAACGCATCACTGTTAGAAATATTAGGCTATTGTAACACCAGAGGCTGTGGTCAGATGTAAAATTAATTTTCTCTCACCACATTCAGACAAAGTAATTTTGTATGATGCATGCGTGTATTTTCCCTGCCGCAAAGGGTTAGGCCAAATCCTTGCCTGGTGTCTTTAATTGCCTCAATTAGGTAGGTTTTGTGTGGTCCTCACCATGAAGGTGTAGTCGCATACCAGTGTCAGTCTAATTTAGTTGTAGCTGCAGACTACAGTTGTAGCTGTTATTAAACAATATGTGCCACTGTATAGTCACTGATGTTTCAGACTGCCACATGCATTCAGTAGGTTTCCTCAGCCCATTTTATTTAGCACAGAACTTGTGGTAAAATGCTAAAATAGGTACAGGAACACACTCAGAAAGTGCATATTTAGACCTGGAGATGAGCTTGTTCCTGGTCAGGCTCCGAGTAATGTGAAGGGATCCCTCAGGACCTTGAATAAATACAAGCTATTAATGCAGTACTAAGATCTGTCAAATTTACGCTTCTAAGACAATAATGATGATAGTTTAAAAATAAAAGTGGGTACTATACAGTAAGTCTAACTCTTATTTCCTAACCAGCATTTAAAATTGCTTTGATTTGAAGGACACGTTTCTCAGTAAGCATGTTTTTATTAAAGAAAAAACCATGCTGACTGAGAACAGCCTGGTTCTAGAAAGATAATCATGGACCACCCAAGCATAGTTTTTACAAGGACAAATTTACTAAGGAATGCCAGAATGTTATCTCCTGGGGTCACTGAAGAAGAAATAAGTGTCTGTGCAGTAGAGGTTGTTTCTTAAGTTATAACTCCAAAAGAAAAAAAAAGGGGGTGGAGGGTGGTGTAAAGGATGGTAAATTAATATTATTATAGTTAAACTATGATTCTCAATTGCCTTTGCCAAAATCTTTTATGGAAAGTACAGTGTTACAAATAAAAATGCAGTCAGTAGAAAAAGCCACACTACCATGAGTACACCCATATGGCATGTTGCAGTACAGGCAAATATATAGACCTTACTGAAAAAAACCCCAAACCACAGAAGCTGAATGATACAAGAGGCAAAGCTTATCCTTCTGTAAGGATATATTCTGAGAGCCAGCTATCCAAACAATGATGCTGCCGCAGATGTTTATGAGGTAATTGACAGTCATGATGCACAAATGCTACTTAAAGGGTATTACGGAGTAAGGATAGAAGTGGCCTTTTAAACTTGCATGGCACTGAAGTAGTGCAGGAGAACAGACAGGATTTCTACTGCTGCCTTTTACTTGCAGCAGTGACTTCTCTGGTGAAATTTTATGAGCCTTCACGCTGTGATAATGCTGACAAAGAGCCAGAGAGGGTATTTATTATTTTTGTTTGTAGTTAATTTGGAGTTTTTTCTTTGTTTGTTTATAAATGAAACTTCCATACATTCATAAATACCCACCCTGCCCAGCCTGTCCCCAGCGACTGAGGAATAGATTGCCTGTGCCTGGTTTGCAGTTAGATGGAGCTTCCCAACTCCATCAAGTATCTGACATTTCTCTGGAGCTGCTTTCTTCCACATGGGGTGTCCCAACATGTTTCAGGCAGTTTCACAGTCTGATAAATGGCTGGTTCAAAAAATAATCTTTTTGATTTCGTGATAGAAGGTGGCTTGCTTTTTTTGGTTTTTTTTTTTATTCTCCTGTCAACAACTGCCAGGCTTATCCAAAAGAATTCCCTTTTAAGTACAAATTTTTCCTGGAAAATTCACACATTGCAAGTGTAATGCTGAATAAGTTATGAGTGATGGAAAACCAGGGATTCTACTGGAAACTCTGACAGCTTTAAATCCAGCAGTCACTAGCATCCCAATTATGACATATGGTCCTCTACTGTACCAAGAACTGGGTCTGCCGGTACAGCAATAACAGCCTATGAACACCTGCATCCAACTTCTCATAAAATACCAATCATGGAGTATTATCCAGTAAGTTTTGCAAGGCACACTTCCCTAAAACTCCAATAGCAAATGAAAGAATGGCAATGAAAGCCAAAAAACTCAACCCCCAAACCAAACTATACCTTTCCAGTCACCATCCAGTTTAAAACATTCATTACAGAGAATACAGCCAGCTTTACAAGACCATGCACAGAACACACTCCTCCCTGCAACAGCCTTCACCGAAGTTTTATTACTGCCCTGTGCAGAATCAAAAAAAGAGAAGAAAAAAAATTTCACAGCAACAAACTTGAAGAACATAGGGATCAGTCTCATTAAGGAAGAAAGGAGAAGTTTATGAACTATATTTACAGAAGAGAAGGCGAGAAAAGGAAGAAAAGAGTACTGTACCAACTCCACTAGGGAAATAAAAGAGACGACCAGCCTTATACCAACAGAATAGGCATAGAATTACTAGAAAAACAACTATAAAGACATCGTAAATCAAACAGCATAGAGTTTAGAACATCAAAAACGCAGAAATTTTCATCTATTATTAATTATGATAAAAAATTCTATCTCAGAATATTTTACACAGCAGCTGTTGCCAAGAAAATCTACATCTTCTTGAGCTGAGAAACTTTAAAATCAGAAGCAAATCTTTGCATAGCCAGTAGAGATAGCATAGATATTAACACAGTATTTCAATGTCTTCTTTCCATTTTTCAGTCAATTAAAAATACACATATGAAATACAAAAACTATATTAATTTTATTTTGATCTTATTTAAATATTTAACTGAGCCCAAATATCCCGGTGTCTACTTTGCGTGTTCATGCACTTGTTAGGAAAATCCAGTCATGTCTCTGAAACTGAGTTAAGGCTGTTAATCCATGTGGATTAGTAGTTCTAAAAGGTAACTTACTTGTTTTATTTTTTCCCTTGTAGTAATATTGATGAGGTCAAGAGCCACTTTTGAAGATGGTGTCAGAGTTAGGATACAACAGATTTGTTCCCTGAGTTTGCTCCCCTAAGAGTACTGATTCAGAACGTACATCCATAAGTGTAGATGCTTGACTACATCTTCTGCAACAAGACTTTGACGAGGGATGGGATTGCATTTTGTACAGCTTGAGACTTTGGCCTCTGTAAACCACTGCAGCTCTTCATATGTTTTTTTGTCTGTTAATTTAGATTGCAAGTTCCTCGGGCCAGGAACCACATCGATGTTTGTGTGCTATAGGTATTTACAACACTTAAAAAAATAAATAGAATAGACTATTTCAGTTGGAAAGGACCTACAAAGATCATCTAGTCTGACTGCCTGATCAATTCAGGGCTGACCAAGTTAAAGCATGTTAAAAGCGTTGTCCAGTTTCCTCTTAAACACTGACAGGCTTTGGACGTTCACTGCATTCCCTATTTCCTCTCAAACCAAGCTGCAAATAGCTGAAATTAAGATACATATAGATATATCTGAAATGTTCATGTTACCCTGTCCATGTGTTTCAGTGTGGAGTAAAAGGATCAGTTTCAATGGTGGGAGATATTCTGGCTTCCATATGCACTCAGTGCTTGGCCTCTTGTCAGGGAATCGTTTACAGACATTTAAGTGGCAAATTACGGTTCTTGAAACTGGTTTGTTCTCATTTATCTAGATAAAAGGTAAGACATACAAAACCATTAAAAACTAACTTGATAAAACAGAATGCTCCATTTGAAGGGTGGGAGGAGAATTTTCAGGGGAAATACCAATTACAGCGAACAGCAATAGCCAAGTCAACTCTCATGGTTAGTATTTGTCAACAGTGTAACACATTTGCATCAGTCAGGAAAGTCATCGAAGCTGTTCACTTGGAAGAATTGCAGTCTCTTGTTCTTGAAGCAGCAGCGAAATGACAACCTATAAAATGCTTGCAAAGAGTTGAAAGGAAACATTTCAGGCACTGCCTGGAAAACGTGTGACTAAGGCTGTGAGAATAATTGTTTTTTTTCAGCTAGAGTGCCGAACCTAAAAAAGAGGGAGAAAAAATAAGTTAGAGTCAAACCAAATGGAACTTTGTTTTTTGTTTTTCTTGCCAAAATGGAAATCTGAAAACATTTATTTAGTGTAAAATGCAAACATACATTCCACTTCATCCAAAACAAAAATGTTCATTTTGAAGCATGAGGAGGAAAAGTAAAGGAAATCAAAGGCTGGGATTTGCCAGGTTTTCAGAGGTGGCAGTGCTTTATACCTGGCAGCTGGTATGGGGAATATTGTATATACACATGACTTATTTGAAAAGTGACCCCCCAGCTTATTATGTGACCTTAGCACAGGGACAGAAAGCACAGGCTTTTGCAGGGACAAAAGGCTCTTCCCTAGTTATTTTTATGACCACAACACAGTAGGGAGTGGGTAAGGTTCCTTCCACACCTAATGTGAACCTAGACATCCTGTGAACACTCCTGCTTCACCTGGCTATCAGCTCTTGTGAAAGCAGGTGTGCTCCATGCTCTGTGTGTGTGTCTTTTTCATCCTGGGGACTGTGTGGAGCTGGATGTTGAATGGAGCTGCCTCGGCCACAGGACTGAAACATGTTTTTCTCCATAGCTCTCTCTTGCTTTTTGCCACAGTGATTATTTAAGTACTCGGTAATACTTCAGCTTCATAATGATATGCAATAGCTCTCTTAAGAAGGATTTAGAGCAAATTAAGCTAGACAAAGAGGAGGTGACTTGTCCTAGAGCACACAAGAGATCAATTGTGGAACCCAGAACAAAATTCCAGCCTTCTTAATCTCAGTCCAGTCCCTGATCTAAATTAAGTGTCTCTAATTTTTAATGAAAGGTAACTTTTAGTGAAGTATTTCATAGCTTGAAGAGGAAAAAAGCACTAAAATATGGACCATGCGGCACATTCCCAGCAACCCCTAATAGCCAACATATTTTGAGAATTCTTATATTAAATCTAACTCAGGGATGAACTGATGAACATTTCTTTTTAGAAATAAATGGCCAGCATAACTTGGTCTTTATATTTCCTAAACCACAAATGGCTTAGAAGCTTTGAAAGTTACACTCAGGTTGGGATAACAATAAAGAATAGAAGGATCTCTTTTTGTGGCAGTAGAAGGAACGAAGTGTCATGCATAACTGCCTACATATATCTAACACAGAACTTGATACACATAAGCAAATGTTAACCTTAATTCCTTAAAGTTCAAGACCATGATCTTTGCTAGTGAGGTGGGAAGCCAACAGATCAGAGAGTCAAAAGAGGCAATATGCTTAATGTGCTAGAATGACAGACTGTCTGGTGTTGATGCCCACAAGTGGACTCAGATTTTCAGCAGAACTCTTTTGCCCCAGCAATTTTCTTGCGAGGCCTGTGGCCTTACTTGTGAGAAAACTTTGCCTTGTTTTCTTGTCAGGAAGATGCAACACATTTTATACAGAAATACAACTTGCACTGGAGAGTAATGCTGCTTTCCCAAAGAACAAGACAGAAACAGTCCTTACTTGGTGGGTCTAAGCTCCTGTTTGAACACAGCCTTTAAGGAGGAATTTCAGAGCTGTTGAGTTTCACGCACAAGCAGTAATGGCTATCTTATTTAACCTTTGGGCCCATTGCGAAACCACAGCCAATGAGACAGAGGAATTGCAGTTGGACTTTTTCAGTGAGCTGTAGCACTTGAGTGATGGATGCACTGACGTCCAGGGAGAATTTCCATTCAATTTAGTATGTTAAGAATTCATCTCTACCATCTATCTTTTAAATCTTCCTTATCTTTTTCTTTTCTTTTTTTCTTTTTTTCTTTTTTAAATAGCAGGTAGCTCAGAAAATAACTGCATATTGAGTCAGATGAGTGTGATCACATTTTTGTCCTATTATTCAGTGACCATGGGAGCCTCCATTGCATGTAATAATTTCCTGAAACTCTTATAAAAAACAGCCTTCCTGTACCATGGGCTGGTAGGAACACGTTGTCTCAGACCAAGATTGTTTCCCAGACTCTTGAAAACTAGGTTCTGATGTATTAAGAGAAAAATAATTTTGCTCCTCCTGCTAAATTAACACATGTTGTTAAATACACGCCCGTTTTAATGTATTCATCTTCTGTGACCCATTGTTAGCTCTTCAAACCCACAAGGGGATATGTCTCAGGCTTTAGGAAACAATGATCTGTTGTGACTCATCTGCTTAAACCTTTTCTTAATTATTTTCCATCGTACAATTAACTAGTTGCTATATATTTTTGGTTGACATTAATCATAATTGAATAAATAGTAGTTTATGATGGGTTAAACCATAAAAAATTCAGCGGTTTGAGTGGCTTTCAGTAGGCATCTGAAACCTACTTGCTGCTATAAGAAAGATAGGTAAAAGGCATCTGCAGATTATATGTATAAAACTAGAACAGTCCTGATTGATTGCAGCAGAAAACTGATTTGCTAATTCCTCCAACCCACACGGAAATACAATTACTACATCTTAGTTTCTTACCTTCTTTTTCTTAGGAGTGAGGCAGAGGGAGAATATATGGAAAGAGAAGGTAAGAAAATTTGGAGAGAGAGAATACTGGAAATAGATACACAAAAATATAATGAAAAATGTTTTTGGGTATTTCAAATCTCGCCTAACTACAAACTGTTAGAAATGTCAGGCATCAGTCTATTCATGCAAAAATTCCCACTCAGTCTGAAGAGAAAGAAGCTTTACAAGTTTGAAGAGCACTAGAACAGGTCCTGTCCTACCTCACTGCTTGTGAAATTTGATTACTACTGAAGTTGCAGAAGGTATAAGTCAAACCAGGACTTGGCCCACTTTCTTGATGGTAAACCAAAGCTTTCTATGATCTTATCGTTATGCAGAAAGAAAAGATTGGAGTGGGTTTCAAACCACCCATGCAAACTTTCAGTAAAACACATGAGCGACTGGTTAAATGATCAGCCTTTTAGCACCAGCATTTTTACTATGCAAAACAGTGTTTTGGAATGAAGTCTACATTTCTCTGTAAATGGTTCTAATTCCAATATTCATGAATTCTGGCTTTATTCTTAGCACTTAGCACTGTTTTTGGTATCGTCTGAAGACTAGCAGGGTCAGGGACCGAATCCACACTGTGCAGTTATGTAGTAAGTTACTGTGCTTCCCATATGCAGATTTGCAGAACAGTTTAGATTGGAAGCAACCTCCAGAGTCCATCTAGTCCAATGTCCCGCTCAAGGCACTTCTGTTTAGAACAGATCACTCAGGGGTGTGCCCAGCCGAGTTTTGAGTATCTCGGAAGATGGAGATCCCACAGCCTCTCTGGCCAGAAGTTCCAGTGGCTAATCACTTCCATTTTGAAAAAGTTTTTCCTTAAACCTGACTGGAATTTCCTATGTTCTACCTTGTGTCCAGTGGCTCTCTTCCTAACACAGCTGGGAAAAGTCTGGATCATTTTAAAAATGACTAGAATGATGAAAATGGATATAGTGAAACCAACAAAGCTACCACTTATCTAATGAATCCTGCGTATGAATTCGAGTGAAAATCATTTGCAATTGGCAGCAAAACTTCTGTTGATCTCAGGAAGGCTGAAATTTTGTTCAGTCACATTTGTGGCAAACCCAGGTTTGGGGTTTTTTTATACTTTTTGAATTGCATAATTTCTGTATCATTGAAGTAACTGTGAAAAATGAGCTGGATTCTAACATTGTATTTTGACCCTTTTTCACCATCAGTACATGTATGAATATGAGTGAAAAAAAAAATCAGAAATAAACTGGTCTGAAATTCAATGCCCCTAGCAAATGTGAGCTGCTAAAAGAAGATAGGGGTGTAGAAACAGAGATTTTTCTTACAAAGTCTCTGGCAGACAATGAATGTGTCTCTCCCCATTGTTATTGTTAAGAGGTACCTTTCCTTCACTGTAACCACTTCTGGAGTAGCTTTTATTTCATTATCGTAAATGCCCTTATCATGCAGATATAGCTTCATGCACCAGGCAGGAGTCCCTAAATAACAGTTCGTGCTGTAGGAAATTATTAAGAGAAAATCTAATTTGGTCAGATTGGTATTTTGCCTATGAAAGAAATTAAATGTGGAAAAGACTTGTCAGATCATTGAGCCAATCCCATTGCAAAGTGGATGCAATCCCCAGCAGACAATGTTTGATTTTTAGATGAAAATGCCTTTGCAGGGGCAAATGCTCTAGGACTCTTTCTCTTGGAAGGCTGGAGAGCCCTGTGGGCTTGCAGGAGAAGAGGGCATGGTTTGGGGGGTGGAGACAGGAGACTGACGGCCACTGGGAAGCCTTTCGGCAGTTCAGTGAGGAGTGTGCAAATAATGCCACATCCTTCCCCCAGTGTTCCAGCACTCCCCTCAAGCAAGGCAAGGCAGTAAATTTTGTCTTTGTGTTGTAGCCCATATTATTTTCATTTTCACTTTCTTCCCACCTCATCCAGATTTTACTGAGTCTTTGCTCAGTTTTCATGCTCTTCTATTTTTTTTTTTTTAGGCTTCCACTGTGCAGCTGCTGAGCTTGTAGACCCACTTCTACAGTTCCTTACAGTGAACCTCCCCCTCTTCGCCTGGTCCTAGTCACAAAAAAAAAAAGGAAGACAAGGTGAAGCAGACTTGTTGCTAAGCCCACTCTTCTGTTGCAGAGGTCTGATGTCTGAGGTGTTAATCTTGTTCTTTTGATCTGAGGAAGGATAATAGGTCGTTTTTCAATATTGTTTCTCTTTCATTAATATGTATGTTGTCTGCTCCTTTATTTTTCCCCCCCAGAAAACCCTTTGAAGATACCTTTGTAGCCTCTCTTCTGCTGCAGGCCTGACTTTGACTTCTCTGCTGTTCATTGTTTTCCTCTGTGTTTCATGTTCTTACTCCATTACAGCCACTTGGCTGCTGCAGCCAGGGCTAAAGCATCATCCTTCTGCTTTCTTCCCATCTGATGCAACAGCACTTTCTGCTGCAACCTCACTATGTGTATAAAACTACACCAGGACAGAACTGGTCCTAGAAATAACACTGGTGTCTCAGGAGGTGTCACTCTTTTTTCATATTCTCTCATCCCAGGCAAGAACTGAGGATACAGTGCAGCAGCTAGGGCCAAACAGCCTGAGAGTCTTGCTATAATGATGGCTGAGAAAGCCAGATGCTAGCATGCGATCTGTTTTTCATAGGGTACAATAAGGCCTATTGCACCCATGCACCCTGGCGTATCTCTTGCATGCACAGGGGACTCCAAACAGCATGTAAGGTAGCCTCTAGTCCCCATGCTACATGGTGTGGTTCCTTTGGGACTCACTCAGTATGAGTGCTGCCTAAGTTCCCCTGGTTTCTGCATGAGGCCCTGGTGAAGCAGGTGTCACTAAGCAGACTGAAATAGGAGCCCATCACTGTCAGGCAATGGTGCCTTTTAGGCATCCATGTTTCTCCCAGCAGTTAGTATTGGATGAACCATCCTTCATTTACTGTGCTAAAGTCTGATTTTTGCTGTTTCTGGGCACATCTAAATAGTTGTCATACTGAACCCCATGAAAGGGCGAGACAATCACTATCTAGTTTTAAAGGCTGCTTGTGATGAAAAGAGCATTAGATCACTTGATTGCTATGTTTCTGTGGAATACATCCTCCTACTCATCACCCTGTGGGCATCTATACTCTCTTTTGTTGAAGTTGTTTCTGTTCATATGATTTCATGTGCTTTGGGGCATTTCAGTGTTCTCGCTGATGATTTTTTTTCCCCCTGCCTTCTCTTCTTCTGTACCCTCTCCATATTTTTGTGGTATATTTGGCAAAGCTGTGGGTTACACCCATGTTTCATCTTGTTGTTTTTGTCATTTATTCACCAACTGAGCTCAGAGGAATGATTTGTTTTTCAGTAAAATCTGGGGACTTTTTGTTTTTTGTCTTTTAATAATTTTATAGTTCTGTTGACTAAATCAAGAGAAAATTGAACGACTTGTCCATGGTCACACAGTGAGTCATTGCTTCTGTCAAAATAAGAATCTGCCTAGAGCTGCCATAGTTTGCATCTCTTCATGCCAGCCATTAGAGAAACTCAGCTCTTCTGTGAATTTGTCACACATCTAAATGCAAGCTATTTTTTACATCACCTGTTTCTATGGCACCGAATAAGTTTCACAGGCATATCTATCGACCACACTGTGTGGTAGACAGTAACAATATGAAGCTCTGAGATAAAGCAGATGTTAGTTCCTGGCCTCTGAAGAGTAGATTAATAAAGACCTGCAAATCCCTGGTCCAGGATTCACATGAGAAAAAAATCTGGGAAAATGAAGGAAGGGACTCTGAAGGTCTTGAAATTTTGCATTTATCCTAAATTGTCACATCTTGTCACAGACCAAGACCAGAGTTGCCACACGTGGTATGAGCCAGAGCTGCTCCCTCCACTCAGACTCATGGATCTATCAGGCTTTGGAGAGCCGAGCTCTGAATGGAGATGGAATGTGCTAGCGATCACTGCTTCAGTGCTACTTGTAACAGCATATAAAAGAACAACATTGCCTATGGAGACAGAAGAAACTCTGCAGAAGCAGTATCTATGAGCTTATGGTTTTATAAAATGAACAGGGAAGACAGGGTGGGAAACATTACCAGTATTCTCACTGCTCCATCACATTAGTGGCTGGGAATTCAGTCACAGAAAAATTAAAACTATCTTCAGGCACAGAAGGCTATTCAACAAGAGGACAATTTTTACTTTTTCTATTTTTTTTTTTTTTCCTGCGGAAGTGTCTTTTCAACTGACCTGCAGACAATCTGGTTCTGTTCAGAGTCCTCCAGCAATTTTCCAGTGATGGTGCTGCTCTTGTACAACCTGACAGTGTATCTGTCTTTCTTCATTAACTGCCATAGACCCTCTGACCCTCAGGGATCCACAAACCACAGCTTGATGGTGCCTGCTTCAGAGGGGTTGGACCTGAGGAAGAATAACCTTCTCCACTCAGGGTGGTCCTTTGCTTCTACCTCCTAAGGCAGCTGAGGATGCCTGCAACAGAGCTAAGATCTAAACCCACCACCTCTGACCACCATTTCAATGTAGACCCATAAATGCTCACAATGTTTAAAAATGAAAGCCAAGAAATACCACCCTGAATTGGAGAAAGGTACCAATGTACCTCACGTTTTTTTATAGGCTGAAAAATAATCAATCTCCTCCAGCAGTCCAAGTCACATCTCTTGGTGGTGAAGAACTGCAGGAAGGCACAACAAAGAATAAGGCAGGACAGATAATAGAATTACCATGGGCCAAATGAATGACTAATTTAAGTCTTATTTATAGACTGTGAGTAACATTCAAATTTCACTTCATCTTCTTTACGATTTTTATTCACTAATTCTTTGAAAGGAAGACTAATTAAGAGAAGGATCCACTTGGCAACTTATTAGTTTTAAAATCTTTCTTCTTTACAGCTTTGGTCACTACTGCTTCCATAGTCTTTTGGAAATATTTCTTCAGTTTATTGAAGAGACTTCAGTTGCCTCAAACCTTTTTATTTTAGCTCATTTAAATATATCAGCCAATTTCAAGACTTGATAAAGATGAATGCAATTAAACTTAGAGGCCTCATAAATGCTAGACAAAGGGCTTTTATTTTGACAAGAAGGCAGAGCCAAATTAAAAGAGTATCTGGTAACCCTCTGAAAATACAAATGTGGGAACTTCTGACTGTAAATAATTTTGTATAGGGATTATAATGACTTACATTTACATACAACAAGTAACGTTAAAGAACTGATGCACCAGGATTGTGTGAGCGTGTATTTGTGTGTGTATACATATGTAATGCAATACTACAATGTGGCAGTGTTATGTTTTATTATTAAGTTTGGTGCTGAGTTTCCATTGTCTCTATCCACCCTTACAATACCACAGAAGAAATGAACACTAGCAATAAAATCAGTAGGCAAGCTAAGCCCTGCATGCACTTTTCCAGCTGAACATGAGGTTGGCCGGAATGGCAGATCCAAAATTATCATATTCCATGAGATAATACCTCTGTGAAGCTGGCTTTTCAACACTGAATTCAGACTGCTTTGCAACGCAGGTCAGTAGTATTGTACCAAAGGGGAAAAATGGAATAGCAGAGGTAGAAGCAGAACCTGCAACCTCTTAAGTTAGAACCTGGTGTTCATACCCACCTAGAAAGCCACACCACTCCTAACACAAGCTTTCCTCAAGCACAGCCAGACATCTGGTCACTGGTTTTGCACTCTCAGCCACCTGAGAAGGAGGAAAAAGCAGAAAAGAGGATTGAACTGGGGGGACAAGGGTTGATGAGCTTCATTAACTGAAGTTTGAGGAACTTCATTAGCCGATGTCTGAAAAGCAAAGCTGATTTCAGAATACTATGATTTTTGAAATCAAAAGGTTTTTGACAACCAAACCATGAAACAGCATTCATAGCAGAAGTGCCAGACATAGTAGATGTAATCTGATGGAGACCTATTTATTTATTTTATTTTATACTATTTTATTTTATT
>NW_009919263.1:0-1239 GCF_000696875.1 Nestor notabilis
CCAAGAGGACAGCGAGGTCCATGATGCTCTTTGCTCTGACCTCCAAAACCTCGTGTTCACGCACTGTTTGTCCTCCCTGCTGCAGGAGACTACTGGATCGACCCCAACCAAGGCTGCACCTTGGATGCCATCAAAGTTTTCTGCAACATGGAGACGGGTGAGACCTGTGTCTACCCCAACCCCAGAAGCATCCCCAAGAAGAACTGGTGGACCAGCAAGACCAAAGACAAGAAGCACGTCTGGTTTGCAGAGACCATCAACGGCGGTTTCCATGTAAGTGTCCCACTGGGCTGGGGTTGCACACCAGGAATGGAAGTGGGTGTTGGGGCGTGGGTGTCTGGTTGGAGGGGTGGGATGTCCTTCCTTGGAGTTACGTTGATGGGTGTTACATGAGGGACTGGCTGTCCTAGGGGCCTATATTGAAAGCTTGGAGTTGGGTCGGTTGGGCTCCATCTGGGAATGTAAAGTCTGGAAGTGCCCTCAAAAGGTGGCTGAAAAGAGGGTTGTTGCAACACCCACAGGCTTCAATGTCTCACCTCTTCCCTCCAGTTTAGCTACGGGGATGAAGACCTGGCTCCCAACACCGCCAACATCCAGATGACCTTCCTCCGCCTCCTGTCCACCGAAGGCTCCCAGAACGTCACCTACCACTGCAAGAACAGCATCGCCTACATGGACGAGGAGACGGGCAACCTGAAGAAAGCCATCCTCATCCAGGGCTCCAACGACGTGGAGATCAGAGCCGAGGGCAACAGCAGGTTCACGTACAGCGTCCTGGAGGACGGCTGCACGGTAAGTCCAGGCGTGCCTGAGAGAGAAGGATGTAGATGATGAGTTGGGGCTCAACCCCTGAGGTTGCTGTTGGTTTGGAGGGCTCAAGAGCATCTCATCCCACTCTTCCTCCTTGTTTTCTCCCCAGAAACACAGTGGCAAATGGGGCAAGACAGTGATCGAGTACCGGTCGCAGAAGACCTCGCGCCTGCCCATTGTAGATATTGCACCTATGGACATTGGTGGAGCGGAGCAGGAGTTTGGAGTGGATATTGGCCCCGTCTGCTTCTTGTAAAAAGAGCCCTTTGCTTTGTGTGGTTGGTGGTTCGTTTGGTTTTATTGTTTGGAATTCCAGCCCAATCCCATACACCTAAAGAGAAACAACCAAATCCCAAACTCACCCCAAGGACCCGAGTTCTTCCCCCAACGACTTCTGCACTGAATGGCTGCAACGACCCCCCTCGGCTC